>NC_067232.1:19057500-19237500 GCF_019924925.1 Ctenopharyngodon idella
GCCTTCCCTACCTTTAATTGATCATCAGCAAGCGTGACCACCTCTATGAGCAGAAGTTTTGGCAGTTTGCTGGTCAAGAGCATTCAAATGTGTGTTAACACAATGCCAGGAAAGACATTAGCAATGATCTTAGAGAAGCAATTGTTGCTGCCCATCAATCTGAGAAAGGTTATAAGGCCATTTCCAAACAATTTGAAGTACAGTGAGGAAGATTATTCACAAGTGGAAAACATCCAAGGTTATTATTGCTGAGATATTGCAAAAAACCCAAGAGCTACATCTCAGACTCTACAGAATTCTGTTAGCATGTTAAATGTTAAAAGTTTATGACAGTACAATTAGAAAAAGACTGAACAAGTATGGCATGTTTGGAAGGGTTGCCAGGAGAAAGCCTCTTCTCTCTAAAAAGGACATGGCAGCATCGCTTAGGTTTGCAAATTTGCATCTGAACAAACCACAAGACTTCTGGAACAATGTCCTTTGGACAGACGAGACAAAAGTAGAGATGTTTGGCCATAATGCACAGTGCCATGTTTGGCGAAAACCAAACACAGCATGTCAGCACAAACACCTCATACCAGCTGTCAAGCAGTGGTTCCCCAAGCACACCAGCAAATCTACAACAGAATAGCTGAAAACAGAAAAGAAAATCCAGACCTCAACCCAACTTAAATGTTGTGGTGGGACCTTAAGAGAGCTGTGCATAAACAAATGCATGCAAACCTTAATGAGCCGAAACAACATTGTAAACAACAGTGGACAAAAATTCATCCACAATGATCTGAGAGACTGATAAAGTTATACAAAATACGATTACTTCAAGTTATTGCTGCTAAAGGTGGTTCTACAAGCTACTGAATCATAGGGTGTACTTAGTTTGTCACACATGGCTCCTCCAGTTTGGCTTTATTTTTGTTAAATAAATAATGACACGGTGTAATATGTGTTGTTTTTCATCTGAGGTTATATTTACCTAAATTTAAGACCTTCTAAAGACCGGATGATTTTTATTATGTCCTGATATGTACAGTATACGGAATTTAATTAATGATTTCATCTAATCTTTCATCTAATTTACAGTTTTATAACAATTATTAAAATGTGATTATTTTTTATTTTTAATTAAATGAATGCTGAATTACTATGAAAATAAATAGACTTCATTTTCATAATTTCAATTTTTTTTTTTAAATATTTATTTATGTATTTATTTATTTGTACTTTTTTGGTGATTTGGGGTTGCAATATAACCTTGACATTTCTTTATAAGATTTCATAAAACAGAAATAGAATTAAGGTAAACAGTGTGAAATGAAAGTATAACTGTCTTGATTCCTGTTCTCAACTATTGCTAAACCTGTCCCACCTCTTCATTTTCACAAAACAACTACTGTATAACACTACAATGTTGCCCAGAAATATCCTGCCCCCTAAACATGCACAGAAAGCTCTCAATTGCACACAGACTGAGGCAACCAATGTAAATAAGACAAGAGACATATTCAGAGCGATTACTGGAAACACACAATGTTCAGCAGTCTCACCTGATGGGCACGTGCAGCAAAACCAAAGCCCAGTTGCCTGCACACCACCATGGCTTCATTTATTCCCCAGTTCTCACTGCAAATCGTCCCCCAACGCTTTCTGCCCCCCACCTCCATGAGCACCTCCACACGACCCTCGGCCTGGTCCCTGCCCCCTGCCAACCGCACCTGAAACACAAACACGCACACAGGAGTGAAAACTACACATACAGTGGCCTCAAAGAATATTCAAAAACTTTTCTCAGAACCAACTTCACTTGTCTTAGGTGATGTTTAGTGGATTAAGTGTGTATATTTAAAATAAATGCCATATAATGCATTTAAATGTACATATTCATTAAAAGTTTATCTATTTATCAGTTTGTGCAGTTTGAACCCATGACCTTGACAATGCTAGTGCCATGGTCTACTGTTTGAGCTACAGGAATGAATAACTACCATATAACACATTATATAAAGTAGCAAAGTCTGTGTATTAATTTAAAATACATGTCAGTTAATGTAAAAACATTTAATTGCTTATACTGAAAATAACTGCCATATAATGCATGATATAATGCAAAGACATTTTAAGTGTGCATATTTCAAAATAATGTTTTAAGCCATTATATAATGCAAAGACCGCTTTATATTAGGTGGCCTTAACTACTATGTATTAACATTTAAATTAATCATTTTACACAATGCACTTATTGTGTACATACAAGTTTTTACATTGTACTTATATTTTAAAAAATACCTGCATGTAATTACATCTGTAATTAATTTCAGTAATTACATCTATAATTAAATTTTTGACCCATCCCTTATACATTAACCCACCCTTAAACCTACCCATACCACCAAACCTGTCCCTAACCTTCCCCTTTCCCACCTCAATAGCAGCACAAGTGTTTTGTACGTTTGTATTAACTGCTATGTACAAGTACAAGTACATAGCAGTTAATGCCACCTAATATAAAGTGGGACCAGATATTTTAAGTCTGTAAATAAATGCCATATAATGCATTTTATAATGCAAAGACATTTTAATTATGTATATTTATTTTATAATATAATGAATTATGTTACATAAAGACATTTTTTAAGTGTAGCCTAAAGGGGTACGTCACCGCTAACAAAATGAGCTTTCAATAAAAATTGGCTGCCTATGCAGTAAAAACAAAAAACAGAAAAAAGGCTTCCCTATTTGCCAAATAGGTAGGAAAACTTTAACAACTATAATGCACTGGTCATGTTGCCGTCCAAGGCCACTCCCAACAGTCTGCTATGGATACGCTTACCAGAGTCAAATAACACTAGTAGGAAATACTTCTTAGCAAACTTTTAGCCATAATGGTGGTAACTAAGAATTCAAAGATTAAACGTTTAGTGGGATTGAGTTAGCTTCGTAAAGGATCCAGTGATTTGTAGGCAGTGGCTAATTTAAGGCTGCAAAGAATCATAAATAAGGAGAGAACGATGTGATGGAAAATCTGTAAAACCTTAGTGTTTGAGGTCAACATTTCAAACTGGATGACTACGAACACAGTGTTGAGGAAAAAAAACTGAAAGAAACTGCCATTCTGTCAGTTACGCCCCAACACGCCGAGGCAAAACGCTGTCGCGTACAGGTAAGAAGACTGTTGCCATAGTGTAACATTTTTACCATAATGCTGTTTAAAGAGTAGACAAAGGATGATACAATTTTCAGTGAAAATACAATACCCTTACAATAACTCTTCTGTTAATAACCCTGTTGATCCGACTGTCCGTGGCCAGAGATACAAAAATGCAGAAGAATAATCTGTAGTTTTCACGAAAGCTCTGGAGCTGTAAAAAGTCCTTTTGCTGACAAATAAAATTGAAATTCTCGGTCCAGGTAACACAGAGAATGAGTAAATATTGTTCTACCGACATTGTAACAATACAAAGTGGGTTGAAAATCGACAAAGTTACACTTTAAGTGTCCAAATATTTTGGGGAGCTACTGTGCAGACAGCATGACTGGAGCTATCTGAATTATAGTAACTTGTGATCATTTTGCTCACCGTGGTTTCCAAGCCTGTCTTAGGAACATAGCACTTGACAGAAGCATCCTGGCTATGTTTGAATGTCCAGGGAGGGACTTCCTGGAAGTAACAATCCAAAATGGAGCGTTCTGTGCCAGTGCACTGCACAGAGTTCATGTGGATTGGCCCCGTCCCTGTAGAACAAACAAACAGTGTATGTCACTAGGGGATCAGAAGCTAAAAGACTCAAGTATAAAACAAAATAACAAACACCAGGCCTGTTTGAGTTCTTTCTGTCATAGAGAACTTTCTAACCAACCCTTTACAAAAACTGCCTTAAAAAAATGTTACTGACCAACTGCTGCCATTTGTCACTTTCTCAAACTAACCTTTGATCTTTACTGATGTAAATCTATGGAGGATCATTACTGACTAATTGAACAATTTATTGTTATAAAAATGGCAGATAAAATAAGCTTTGCATTGTAACGATTTTCCAGCCCATGTAATTAATTTTTACAGAAAATCATGTTGTAAATTGATTAATTCTAATAGGAAGTGTTGGGGGTAATGCATTACAAGTAACGTGAGTTATGTAATCAGATTACTTTTTTCAAGCAACTAGTAAAGTAACACATTACTTTTAAATGTAATGTACACCTCTCCTGTCCCCATGTTGAGAGAAATCGGGAGCAAGTGCAGAGGTGTTGTGTGCACAGTGTAAACATGAAGATTATTACAGTTCAAGGCTAAATGTGAGCATGCATTTATTAATCTCACAAAAACAGATTCAGTATTTCTCAAAATGAATAAACAGTGAAATGCAAACTTATGTAAGCCTGCAATAATTAAATGTTATGTTACACAAATATACTTTATGAATTTAATCTCACTTTATTAACCAATGTCTTTATTGCTGACCTTTGATGTGTCCTATTCTTCTGCAATCCAGGGGTGTGTTTCCCAAAAGCATCGTTAGCCAACTAACATCGCAAGTTCTGTCGTTACTAACATAGTTCAACGATTTGGTGTTTCCCAAAACCATCACAGTTCAAACGAACATTCGCAAACTGCATCGCAAACTTGATTGGTTTGAACGACAGCTCCCAAGCTGTGGTTAGAAGCATAGTTTCTTGTTTTTATGACATGGACTTAATAAATCGTTATCTTGAGCAAAATAAGCAAGCTGACATTAAGTACAATGTATATCTTTTATTTTGAATATATACAAATGTCATTTACATATTTTAGTTTGTCAAGAAATTTTAAGTACCATTTTTGAAGAGTGCGCATGTGCGTACGTGCTAAGAACGAGCCTATGATTGAATCTGGAAAAAAAGCAAAATAACTGAGAAAAATGAAAATTAATCCTTAGATGCCATGTCCTCAATTTATAGCAAAACAAAAATCTAGCATTAATTCGATCTCAAATGGATTAATTTAAAGAAGTTATTACTCCAAAAAGTAACTAAGTAATGCAATTAGTTACTTTTTAGGGAGTAACAAAATATTCTAACACATTATTTTTCAAAGTAACTTTTCCCAACACTGCTTATGTGATGTTCTAAATGATGTGTAGTGAAAAAGAAAAATTCCTCATCACACACCAGAGGGCCACACATGAGTCTGATCAGATTCAGAGGTATGCATTTGTTTGTGTGAAATCATTATCATCACATTCTTGAGGTTCTATGGAGATTAAAAGCTTGATAAAAAAGTATCAGATATCACAGTTCATTTCCCTCTTTGTTTACTGTGACGTAAAAACATCGGTCAATTCAGTCTTAGGTGGCCACTAAAACAGAGCCCAATGTGAGCAGTGTGCTAAAACTTCAGATATGAATCTCACAAAGATGTGAAATTCACTACACAGTATAAAAATACCAGAGCAACATTAGTATAAAAGCAATTATATAGTTTTTCCCCATCTCAAAAAATACTTGCTGGGGAAATTCAGGGTAAATGAAGTAGAGAGTTGTATTAACTGGTGTGGAAAACCCGTGATTATGTGCTACTGCGCTGCTCTCGGCTAAGTTTGGTGATCGTACTGATCAAAAAGACAGATTTCTAACAGAGCAATGAAATCATGACCAGCTGTTTAGTTTTGAAGCAAAAATGATAGAGCCCAAAAGCAAACACAGCACCCTATTTGGCCTCGCTTCTGGGAAGCAAATTGCTAGAGATTGGCTAAAATTCTGAGGATTAATATGGAAATGTTCCCTCACAGAGAATATTACATATAATCAAGGATTTAAGCAAAGATTTGAGACTAAAGGTTAAGAGTCATTGAAAAAACCCATTGATCAACTACCGAAAAAAGAGAGAAATGCAAGAGACGTCTAATTATTGTTCATGTAATTTTTCCAGTAGACAGTATGATGACATCATAATTTAATGATCATAATTAAAAACTCAAATGGCTTAATCAAAACTTCCTTTCTGTGTCATGTGCTACTATATAAATATAGATATAGATATAAATAAAAAGTAATATATTGTTACAAAATAAATATACACTACCATTGGTTGGTAAGATTTTTAATGTTTTTAAAATAAGCCTCTTATGCTCACCAAGACTGCATTTATTTGATCAAAAAAAAAAAAAAAAAATAATAATAATAATAATAATAAAAAATAAAATAAATAAAAAAAACAGTAATATTATGAAATATTATTACAATCTAAAATAGCTGTTTTCTATTTCACTATATTTTAGTTTATTCCTGTGATGGCAAAGCTGAGTTTTCAGCATCGTTACTCCAGTGTTAGTGTCACATGATCCTTCAGAAATCATTCTAATATGCTGATATGTTCAATACACATTTATTATTATTATTAGGGGCTAAGCACCGAAGGTGCGTAGGCACCTATTGTAATCATTAGTGTTCTTCTTATTATTATTCTTCCGCCATAGAAGTCTCTGGCAGCCCATAGAACCATATGCGGGAAAGTTGTGAAATTTGGCACAATTATAGAGGTCATTCTGAAATGTGGCCATAGCAAATTTGGAGTCTCTAACTCAATTTCTCTAGCGCCACCACCTGTCCAAATTTTCACTCACGTTTATGCTAATAACTTTTGAATCATAAGGGTTAGAAACAAAATTCTTTTCTCCTCTGATTCCTTGGCAAACACCGATTCGATTGCACCCTATGACTTTGTTTTGCCTCATGATAATTTGTCCGCCATGTTGAATTTTGCGAAAAACCTACTTTTTCGAACTCGTCCTAGACGCTTCGTGCGATTTTCATGAAAATCAAGTCAGATCATCTTCAGACCATGCTGGCAAAAAGTTATTTAAAGCTTTTTAATTAACCCAACCGTTCTTGAATAACACGCAAATTAATTTAACGTAGAGCACCCCAAATTGGACTCAATTATGAAAAATGCCTATTTTTGCTTATAACTTCTGAACGGTTTGTCCAGATATCATAAAAGTGGTCTGGGAATCATGCTGAGTCGAGTGATATCCAATATGGGTCTCGGTATGGGTCATCAGCATGATGCCCTGAAGGAACCTGAGAAGTTTCAAGCCAGCACCACCTAGTGGTAAAATCAAATATTCAAATGCTTATAACTTTGGGTGTGGTTGACTTATTTTCACGGGAGTCATCTCCTTCGACTCCTGAATCCTTGCCGAGTCCAACGATACCAAACATGCTAGGTTTTGACTTATGGGTTTGTGCGAAGTGGTGATTTAGCGCTTAAACTTTTGCGAATATCTTCGAAACCATTACTCTGATCGAGACGAAACCACCGTAGGAAACACGGAACCTTAGCTGGTTAACTAAATGCTACTGCCCAAATTGTCAAAATTTTGAAAGGAAGTGGCAAAAAAAATCAAAAAGTCATCCATGGGTCATTTTTTAGGTTCTCATACATACAAATGTTTAGAACTCCAGAACAAAATGAGATATTTTCACCAAATTTAACACACATATGTATGGGCTCACTCTGAGGACACATAAAAAAGCGGTGGGATTGTGCCTCTTGGTGGCGCTATAATTGAACAAAACATGAAATTGCCATTAACTACAATACTGTATTATGATATAAAATGCTATATTTTATGAATGCATTGGTGTACCATTACGAAACTCAGTATGTGCCATCAGCACCATGCTCTGAAGGTACTCAAAAGGTTTTGAGACAGCGCCTCCTTGTGGTCAAATGTTATAATGAAATTTAAAACAAAATGCTAATAGCTTTATATAAATGTGGCCTATTGTAATGAGACTGGTCTTAATAGATTCCGTTGGTTATGCTGAGCACATTGATGCCAATTTTGCCAAAGTCAGCTAAATTTCCTCTCCACTACTTTGATTTTCTTTAAAATCATACTTTTTCAATATCCTTTCGAATTTTCACCAAAACAAATTGTATTATCTTCAGACCATGCTGGCAAAAAGTTATGGGTTTCGTGTTGATAAACAAAACCGTTTTCATATACTGCAGCCACAGATTAGAAGCTTGATGCCAAAATGACTGTTGAGTCTGTATCTCTGCAATGCTTTGATATATTGGCACCAAACTTTGCGAGTGTCATCATCACCTCACTCTGACCATACTGCATGAATTTGGGCCACCTATTGTTTGAAACTGATAAACCAGTAAATCTTTATTATTGACTGTATTTGTGATTTTTCAGCTCTTTTGCCTAAAACGATTTTAATGGGTCTTTAATTGCTCACTGTTGCAGTTGGTCTGATGCTCACAGCCAATGTTGGCTGGCATGTTGTGCCGCCTTTGTGCTTGGCCCCGTAAATGCTGCTTGCAGCTTTAATTATTATTATTATTGGTGCTGAAAACAGTTGTGCTGCTTAATATTTTTGTAGAAAACAATTTGAAATAAAAATCTTTGAGCATTATAAATGTGTTTACTGTCACTTTTGATGAATTTAAATTTGCCTTGCTGAAAAAAAAAAAAGAATTTCTTAGAAAAACAAATATAAATTTCAGTATAAATATAAAACAGATTATGCACAAAAGGCAAGTAAATAACAGGAAAATAGAAGCAAAGACTAAGTATGGACGATGGAAAGGGAGTGGTTCAGTGACTGACTGCAGTGAATAGTTTCACCAGAGTGTGGTTTACGGAAAATGGACATTTTCTTCTCCCTAAAATAAAACAACATATATATTCCACATTAATGGTGTTTTCATTTCATGGGATGCCTATAATCCCTATTTTAAGAGCAGATTAAATTGCTATATAAGAAATATTTCTCTTAGCCAAGTGCATGTCAGCATCAGTTCAAAGCCAGAGGAAAAACTCAGTGTACTGCATACAAAAATATAGTCTTCACCTTGTGTGTTTTGCCTGTAAAGTGTCGGTCCCTGAAGGTGAATGTCACTTGAAAACTCTTGTCTATTGTGTCTTACTGAGGTAAAACCAGCTGATACAGCATTTAAACAAATCTCAAAACATGCAGTCATTGAGAGACTTCAGGAAAGCTTACTTTCATCTCACTGGGAGGTCAGACTTAGAGAACACCTCAACAGAATGTGTTGCTTCATGCTGCATTGGCCTTAAAAGATCTACATTATCATACAGAGTTCATGCTAACTCCACCATAAAATCATTTTTGAACAAAAAAAATTCACAGACAGAATGTGCTCCACAATAGAGCCACAATGACACCCCATTTTTAAACTTGTTTCCACCTCTAAGCACATTAAAGGGATAGTTTACCCTAAAATGAGAGTGAGTAAATAATGACAGATAATGACTTTCTTTCTTCTTTGGAACATAAAAGATATTTTAAATGTAAATGATGACAGAATTTTCATTTTTGGGTGAACTATCCTTTTATATTATATTAAATGTCTGGAAAATCAGGCAGTGCGATGAACACTGTACCAACAACATTATTCAGGATCATTTCTAAATGAGGTAACCACAGTCTGGTACATGTAGCCCATCTCAACAGATTTCCTATTTTTAAAGCCTGTCCCAAACAGTCCAGCTCTGTTCTGTCATTGAAACGCTAATTTGTGTCTCTCTTCACTTACTATATGTTTTTGTGGCCTCGGCTGCACTGGGAAAATTATACACGACAACTAAATACCTAAAGACCTCAACGCTATGGATGAGCAGAAATCATAAGCTTTGATCTCAAGTAGACCTACAGCCAAATGGGTGAATTCAAAATTTAGCAAGTGGTCACTTTCTAATTTTTTTTTTTTGCCACACCTGCCAATGAAGGGTGATTAAAATATTTATTAACCAACATTAAATTGTAAATTACATTATTTACATATACATTTACATAATTACATATATATTAAAGAAGTCTCTTCTGCTCACAAAGGCTGCATTTATTTAATCAAACACAGTAAAAAACAGTAATATAGTACTATATTATAGTATATTACAATTAATATAAAGTAATATACAAAGTAATATATTATATTACAAAGTAATATATTATATTACAATTTCAAATAACCGTTTTCTACTTAAATATATTCTAAAATGTATTTATTATTATTATTATCATCAATGTTGAAAACTTAACAGTATACTTGCAGACAGTATAAAACGTCTCGGGTTACGACTGTAACCCTGGTTCCCTGAGAACAGGGAACGAGACACTGCGTCCTGAGACACTTTGGGGGAACGCCTCCACGTGACTGGTATCTGAAGCAACTGTAAAACCATGGCAATCCTTTTGGCCGGCGACAGCCTATGGCGTCATACTAGTGCGACCAGAAAGTATATAAGGGGGGCCTACAGAACATGTCATCCACTTCTTCGTCTGAAGGGACTGAACAGTCAGCCCGGAGGCATGGCTATGAGATGCAGTGTCTCGTTCCTTGTTCTCAGGGAACCAGGGCTACAGTCGTAACCCGAGACGTTCCCTTTCGAAAGGGAACTCGCACTGCGTCCTGAGACACTCTGGGGAACGAAATACCCATGCTGCCATGCTGAGGGGAGTGCATGCTGAAAAATGGCTGTGACTAAGCACAATAATGGCAGTTCCAACTAAAATGCCAGAACCACTCCCCCTTTTTCTGATCACACACTAGGCTGTTAGTGACAGTATTCCCTACGGCCACTGCCCGAGCTACACACCTCAATGAAAAAGTGCCTTCGTAAAGTAACGGAAGCACTTGTCAAAGGCTGTTCAAGGGCTTGGAACCGGCATCTTTACTGGGAAGGGGTTCCTTTAAGGGAATATGGCCAGGGGCCGAAAGGAGCCTTGGCCAGTCACTTTTAGGGGGACATAGTGTCAACCCCCAGAGCCAACAGGGAGGCTAACCCGGTCTCTTACCATACTTGCCTCATGAGAGGCAACCAGATGAGAGGGACTGCAGAAGAGGCAGTAATCAGCTCACACCAGACAAAGAGACGGGCATCCTGGGGAGCAGGACTCAGCATAGCACTTTCCAAACCCTTACAAATGAGGGGAGATACTCTGCTTGACCCTGGACCTACAGAGTGCTTCTTTTTCAAAGCACTATTGAGGCTGGGTACCCTACATAGGATCCTAATGAGAGGAGTACCCCAGCTCTATCAAGAGCGGATCTACCGAAGGGGTTCACAAGAATCTTTCAGACCAAACTGAGGAAGCGAGGCTCTCTAGGGCATGATCCTCTCAAACAAGGGAGTACCTACAGCTCTAAAAAGCTAGAATCAGGGAGGTACCTGTGGAGCCTGCAACATGAACTCAATCTGTGTACTCTGGGGAGCAAGGACACTCAAAGTAGCTAGAAATGCTAGGAATGTAGCTCGATCTGGAGGATCACCATCAAGGCAGCCAGAGGAGGGACAACTATTTGGAAACGAGTCTAACAGAGATAGCCACCAGGGGTGTGTAGGCTTGGAATTCTCATTCACATTGCCACACAAGAGATCTACTCAGCATATCACTTTCTACACCCATTAAACAAGGGGAGTACAGAACTCATGCAACCAGACTGTCGAGGAGGCCTCCATATAGGGCCTACTACTCCAGAATACCATGGGCATGGGCTCGGGGCTAATGCTTGAGCTCTAAGGGAGCGTACTCAACACCATCCTGAATATGAGAGAGTACTTAGTCAGCTCGACCTGAGGATCACTGGTGTTGAACACAAAGGGCGCAGAGCTCTGGAAGCGAAGCACTCCTAGAGGACCCTGAACCAGGGCAGTTAATATCATCTTGACCCGAAACAAAGTTCAAGGGTGGAGGCCTGAAGAAATAATGACTCTTGCTCCAAGACAGGTTGCTGTCTGAGCTAAGCTCTGGAGGAGTGGAGGCCTCAACGGGATGAAGTTCCACGGAAGAGGCATAGGACGCTCAACTCCGCAACTTGATGGATACAATCAAGGAGCTTTCACAGGAGAGCCTGCTCTAAAAGGCCACAAGCTAGATAATGCTACTAACCAAAGCTCTAGAGAGTGGAGGCTCCAGCATAGTGATTTTCACTCTCTAAATGAGAGGAAGCCTAACAGCACTCATTCATGACCTTCCTGGAGCTCAGGGGAGCGGAGGTTTCAGCCTAACAACTCTCTAAGCAAGAGGAGGCCGACTCACTCACTACAGGGGAACTGTCAACCAGGAGCTCTGTGAAACGGTGGTTTCAGAATAATGATACTATAAATAAGAGGAAGCCCATACACTCACCACAGGGTGATTGTCAGGGTGGCCTTACGATGGGCCAACACATAGGACATCATCTACCTAGAGCTCAATGCAGCGGTGGCTTCGATGTAGTGACTCTCAGACGAGAGGAAGCCAGCTCACTCACCACAGGGTGGTTGTCAAGGCGGCCCACAGAGGGCTGAGCGCTTGAAGTCATGATCTACCTTAAGCTCGGGGGAGCGGAGGCTTCAGCATAGTGCCTCAAAACTCTCTCAGTGAAAGGAAATCACTTCACTCAGCCTAGGGTGATTTATCAAGGAGGCCTAAAGAGGCCAACAAAGCACGGTCTGCTATGATCTTGCGGGAACCGAGCCACTGGGCACAGAAGCCTGTCCCTCTTCCCTCGAGAAGAGAGACAAATGAGAGTGGAGCTTCCTCAGTGAGAAATGCTCACAGTGAACGTCAACAGCTCCCTCAGGAACTGGGTGTGCATGCTCTAACAAAGAAACCACAAGTCATGTGTGTTTCTGGTCACATAAGTATGACATCATAGGCTGTCGCCAGCCAATAGGATTGCCGTGGTTTTATAGTTGCTTCAGATACCAGTAACATGGAGGCATTTCCCCAAAGTGTCTCAGGATGCAGTGCGAATTCCCTTTCTAAAGGGAACTAGTAGTTTACTGAGATTATACCTCAAAGTGTACTTTCATAAACTAAATAATGTGCTACAAGTACAACTAGAAATTATCAGTATACCTATAAGTTCACTTCTAGTAGTTGCAGTACAACAGAAAAAAAAATAGTTGTAAACTAGTTGTGTTTTCAAAGTTTACTACTGTTACACTTAAAGTATACTTAAAAGTATACTGTTACACACTAAAAAGTGGGACAATTTAGTCCCAAGTAGTATTGAAATAGTACACTTACAAGTATTCAACTAGTACATTGATATTAGTATACTTACTATACAAAGTATGCTTAAAAACTATACCTGAACTTTACTTAAGTATACTTACAATCATTAATAAAATGAACTTGAAGTATACTTATTTTTCATAAGGGTACAGCAAGAAATATTCCATACATTTGAAAAAATAAACCTAAAGTTGTAGCACTTAACAGGTAGGCCTACTTAACTGGTTGTTTTTTATTTAATTTTAAAGTTGCTGTTCCTAAAAAACAAATTATCAGCCAGTAACAGGCAAGTAACACATTATAAAGCCTATTTGTACTTACAGTATTTGGCACTTGGCGAGTGTTAAATTGAAACATTGTTTGGATTATTTTCAGAAGATGAAACCTTATTCAGGTTCATTTCAAGTGTCTGTACTTTCATATGAGTCACTGATGGTGCATTACATCTTATATTTTAAAGTAACAGACCCCTAAAATCATCATTATCCATAAACCAACATTTCATCCTTTCAGTTCTTTGAACGGTGGCACCTGATAAAACATCATTTATGAGTCAAACGTCATTTCAGTTCCTTTCTTTAAAAAAAAACAAAAAAAAAAAAACTGCACAACATTAGTGGCTGTGTTTTTCATCAGTGCGATATCTGGAAGTCTTCAATAAATTGCTACTGTCATGACTTCACTCTGACAAGATGGGATAACTGCTCTGTCAAAGAGAACAGATGTTGCTTGGAATACAGATCAGCATTGAGTTTTGTTTCACTCAGCTAAAGTAAACTCATGCAGTGTGGTTCTGAGGCACAGAAAGTTCAGGGAAAGTTCCTTGGGTTAAAGAATTGTCATTGCTGTACATTCATGCTTTGCACCTGGACAGTGTGATATTGCATAATGTAAGACATCGTAGACCGTTTCCTATTCAGCTGCAGACAGGCGTATCCTACAGATAAGAAGAGCTTTCGAATTAAGCTCAGACTCAGACTACTGTGGAATCATGAGCCAAACTCAGTATAATCATAGCCACGTTTGTATAGTTATGAATCACCTTCTTTCCAAAAACACCATACTGGCAGATTAAAGGAACAGTTCATCCAAAAATGAAAATTCTGTCATTTACAGTACTTACCCTCATTCTGATCCCAGGTGGAACTACATGAGGGCAAGTAAATAATAACAAAAAATGATTTTTTATTTTTGGATTCAACTATTTTTTAAGCTTACACAACTGTAATTCCTACCTTGACCCATGTATGCTCCGGTAAGAGCCTCTTTGGCAGTGCCAAAGCCCAGCTCTCTGCACACCACGCTGGCTGAGATACGGTCCCACAGGTGGTCAACCACAGTTCCCCACTTTCCCTCACGCAGAACCTCGACTCTGCCTTCTCCCAGACGTGGCCCTGACTTCAGGCGCACTGACAGCTATGAGAGGAGAAAAAAAAAGGAAAGGTTACTTTCAGAAAATCATATTTTTCCACCTCAGGCCCAAAGTACCGGGGTTATTATAACCACAATAGACATTTGAGGACCACCAATGGAACTGCCTTCCCAAATCTTCAGATTAGTGGTCAAAAAATAATTTTTTTTTTTTTTTTTCAGTGGCTGATTCTAATAGCCCCAACCATAAATATCTGCTTATAACCCATGACATTTCACCCATGACAAAACATTTTACTGTACACTTCACCTGTACACGTTTTGTTTTTTTTATTTATTATTAATGTTGAAGACAATTGTGCTGCTTCAGATTTTTGTGAAACCTTGATATATTTTTTTCAGGACTCTTTGATGAATAGAAAGTTCAAAATCACAGCATTTATTTTAGATTTTGATCAATTTAATGCATTCTTGCTGAATAAAAGTATTTATTTCTTTTCTTTTTTTTTAAAAATGAACTGACCCCAAACTTTTGAACTGTATTGTATGCCGGTTCTGTTACATTCAAAACATCAGGGTTGAACATAATCAGTTTGTAGATCAGTGCAAAAAGGCCAAAATATATTACATTTAGTACACTTGTGCAGAGGACATTTAAAGCATTTTTAAATGCACACTTTAATTTCAATAATGGCATAATGAGGGTCAAATTAGATTACAGTAATTATTAGTGTTATTTGGTTATTTATTTTTGAGATTTTTTAGTTATTTATTCAGTATAACCCATTAAAATGTAATGATGATGAATGGGGAACTCACAATTTAATAACATATTTCAAATCAGCAACAAAATCTGACATTAAAATAACTGTACAATAAATGTTGTTTCTTTTGCTCAAATAGCGTTAAAAAACATATTTTTAAGAATAGACAAGCCAATGCACATGCAGTCCTAAGCGTGAGTCTCAGGTTTCTATGGGAACCAGAGCTTCTAATGGCAGCTGCAGTGACGCAATGACTTTATCAATAAACAATTGGCTCTTTTACTTAGAAGGCGGGATATTGTGATGTTCCATGCTGTAGTCACAGCCGAAATCTTTGGACAATTGAATACCGTATGAATACTGCTGACATTTCCATCACCAGCTTTGATGTTATCATTGTATGTCACGTTAAAAGTGACGCAAAATGAAAATCCGATTTTGAGCAGCCAGAGCATTCAGACTGAGACGCATCTGTAAAAATCTGAATCGTATTTCAAGCCACCTCCAAATCAAATTTTTGCTGGCAGTCTGAACATAGCCTAAATGTTTCAAGAATTACCTGCACAGGGTGAGGTGCCTGGGGTCTGCCAGAGGAAATACGAGCAAACTGCGGTCCTGGGACACAGCGGGCCACAGCATGGCGACCATTCTTACAGGGGGTGGGGCTTCGAGGGATTGACAGCTGGGCGTGGCACTCCGTCAGGCTAGGCTCTGTACCCAGACAATGTACTTTCTCAACCCAGAATCCCTTCTTCTTGGTCATCTGACTCAATCTAGGAGACATCATAGTTCACAAGAGCAATATAAGGTATTAAGAGTTAAATTAAGAGTAATAGGATGTTCTGATGTAAAGGAATATGCTTTAGTGTGCATGTAGATATTCGGCAAAGAAGCGTAAAGTGAATTCACCTGGTTGTTGAATCCTTGACTTTTTTATCCCATATTTTTCTGTAAATGGAAAAAAAAAATACTTGTTGTAAAAATTTGAAAAAAGATGCTGTTAATAATATCAAAATAATATTAATAATATAAATAATATTTTAAAAATATTACACTGGAAATAAGGCAAAATAAATGAATAGAAAGCCATAAACCACATGAGATTTTGTCATTAGCAGAGAGTTAGAGTAAAAACTCACTATTCCAGGTCATTACCATTTGTGTCTTTATTCAAAATAATTTAAACTAAAGATTCATCTGTTTACATTGCTGTTATAATAATAAAATGTATGGCCCACAGACACAGACATCAAAGCACATATGTTTTAACTTATTCTACCACTAAACTGGCCTTCAAATATGTACATTCTATAAACAGATATTTCCACTGGCATGTTGGTATCCCGGAATTGGCACAGTAAGACTTCCCAAAAAACGAGCTGAGACAAACTTATACTCAATGACAGAATGACAGAGTGAGAGAGTGAGAGAGAGAGAGAGAGAGAGAGAGAGAGAGAGAGGGAGAGGGCGAGATCCACCCATGAACACCTGCCCTCTAATGCACCTGTCATCAGTGACACATTATATAATTACTGTCATCATCCACCGTCTGTCCAACTAAATGTGGTAGTTATTATTAATTAGATTTGGGCTGGTAACCCAAAGGATTTTATTCTGATTTCACTTAATCTGTTTTTCTGACTGCACACACAAGATAGTTTATCAAATGTCTACTTAAATAAGGATTTTCAAAATATGTAAATTCAATGCAGATTTAATAGACTCATTCTCCTGACAGAACTGTCTTAATGAATGAAATTCAAGAGGAAATATCAGTCAACAGAAAAGAAACTGAAGTCAAATGCTGTGTGGAATCTCCAGTTTAATGACC
Source organism: Ctenopharyngodon idella (assembly GCF_019924925.1). Classification (NCBI taxonomy): domain Eukaryota; kingdom Metazoa; phylum Chordata; class Actinopteri; order Cypriniformes; family Xenocyprididae; genus Ctenopharyngodon; species Ctenopharyngodon idella. The sequence continues at coordinate 19,074,484 of NC_067232.1, forward strand.
TCATAAAATATTCTAGATGTTTCTACCATATGACACTCTGTAGCAGAGTAACATTCTAGTAACTCGTCTAAAGCTACAGAACTCCAGCTTAATGATCATTTACAGTTGGAATTCAAATAAATAAATACATTTTATATATTTAGTTGTCCTTTTATACATCAAATGCACTGCTCTGAACAGAAGAGATACATTAGACAATAACTATATACACAACACACACAAACACATTATTGTTTATTTTTATTTATTTATTTTTCATTTGTTCTTACAGTTGCTGCCACTGAAATACCCACCTGCTCATGTAATTAGTCCAAGAGTTCCACCCTTGGTTTACTGCTGAACCAAGAAAACTTAATGATAGAGAGAGCTGGTCTGTTTGGAGACAACAATCATGCCACTGTTTTAAGCATTAGTCTATACACATACACACAAAACTCTTTCTGTCTCACTACATCTTAGTAATGCTGTTTAAGCATTTATTTAAGCAAATCTAATATATTGGGAATACATCCTAAATATAGTGCAGCTACAGGATCAATCTCTACATTCCTTGCATAATGCAATACAAGGAGACACATTTTCATGAAAAGGTTTCTTCAACATCAGGCACTTTTAAGTCTCTTGATTGTTATTAAAATCCACTTTTATACTTAGGATGATCAATGGACTGACAATTTGTTTAAAGTAAGTTTAAAGTCTGCAATTAAATGACACTAAGCCAAATATTACAGTACAAACTCCATAAATATAGAAAGTGATTTTTCTTTCTGAACACAGTATGACTGGGGCACTGCTTTATACTGAAATGACAGAATCTGAACTATTAAAATATCTTACTTCATTTCTTGAAATGCTCATCTAAGGGTATTTGAGTCTGAATTGTGGTTTAAGTCTTTCAGTTTCCTCGGTGACACAGAGTGTGTCCTGCTGACACAGCAGCCAAAGGGCGCAGCTATAATTGTAATCTGCCTTTCCCTTACTCGCCAGAAACGTGGAAATCTTCTGAGGGGCCCAACATTTAATTACAGCATCTTCAGCGGAGGATCCAGAAGAAGCAGTGTCAGGGTGGGGTGGCTCATGATCTCTGAGACGCTGAGTGGGAACGTGAGGGATCGCTCTTCAGTACATCTGCCAAGTCTGGTGCTCTTTGGAGACTTAACAAAATGCACGTACTACATGGTGAGGTCAGGTACTGGGCATGCTCACAGACGAGAAAGAGCCAAATGGAGATTCCCTAGGACATAAGCCACGAAAGCCACAGCTAGCTCTATAAGCTCTAATTTAAGTTCAAACAGCAACTTCAAGTTGCTGTTTGTGGCATGTCTTTGAGTCATGCATAAACAACAGCTTGCTTAAGTGTTCCTGTGAGATTAGGATTCTCAGGAAAAAGGGTACAGAGTCTAAAAAGATAACAAACCTGTCAATGGTCTAATCTGATGGGTAAGAAATTCCTTTTTTAGAGCATAAAAAAATTGAAAATTGCTTTATGCTCAAGAACATTTATCAGGACATATTGTTTTGCAACAGCAGACAGACCTTAGAGGAATCATCAGCAGAAAGCTTGCACAACACTTATAACGCCCCAGCACAAACCTAAAAAAGCTTGGAGGCCGCAGACCCATAAGATTAAGGTGGTGCTTTTTATAATGAGCACATAGGACGGACATGCCAGCATGGCCAAAGTCCATTCAGACAATGGGAATGAAATAGTTGTGCCATGAGTGTGGTAAATCAAAAATGCCTCTGAACCACAACAGCATCCTATAAGACTAGCAAAATAAGTCAGCAGTGAAAAGGAAGTGAGAACATGAATGAGAACAACAGGTAGTAACTGTTAGGCTAATTATTTCTAACCAAATTAATAGCCTGCTCAGAGTTAGATGGATTTACTGCTCAGCAAGTTCATGGAATAAAAATGTGCTTGTGCCAAACAATAAGAAGGTTGGCAGGTAGGTAGGAGGGGAAGAAAATAAGTAGGGAGGTAGGCAAATACTGTAGATATGGTGGATAGGTGGAGAAGAAGTTTGGGTAAAATGTTTAGAAGGTAGATGAAAAAGGTAGATACAGTAGCTCACAGAAGTGAGTACACCCCTCACATTTTTGTAAATATTTTATTATATCTTTTCATGTGACAACACTGAAGAAATGACACTTTGCTACAATGTAAAGTATTGAGTGTACAGCTTGTATTACAGTGTAAATTTGCTGTTCCCTCAAAATAACTCAACACACAGCCATTAATGTCTAAACCACTGGCCACAAAAGTGAGTACACCCCTAAGTGAAAATGTCCAAATTGGGCCCAAAGGTCAATAGGGTTTAGGTACCCTCAGCTTCTTTAGCAAGGCAGTGGTCGTCTTGGAGGTGTGTTTGGGGTCATTATCATGTTGGAATACTGCCCTGTGGCCCAGTCTCTGAAGGGAGGGGATCATGCTCTGCTTCAGTATGTCACAGTACATGTTGGCATTCATGGTTCCCTCAATGAACTGTAGCTCCCCAGTGCCGGCAGCACTCATGCAGCCCCAGACCATGACACTCCCACCACCATGCTTGACTGTAGGCAAGACACACTTGTCTTTGTACTCCTCACCTGGTTGCCGCCACACACGCTTGACACCATCTGAACCAAATAAATTTGTCTTGGTCTCATCAGACCACAGGACATGGTTCCAGCAATCCATATCCTTAGTCTGCTTGTCTTCAGCAAACTGTTTGCGGGCTTTCTTGTGCATCATCTTTAGAAGAGGCCTTCTGGGAAGACAGCCATGCAGACCAATTTGATGCAGTGTGCGGCGTATGGTCTGAGCACTCAACTTCTTTGGTCGACCATGGCGAGGCCTGTTCTGAGTGGAACCTGTCCTGTTAAACCGCTGTATGGTCTTGGCCACTGTGCTGCAGCTCAGTTTCAGGGTCTTGGCAATCTTCTTATAGCCTACACCATCTTTATGTAGAGCAACAATTCTTTTTTTCAGATGCTCAGAGAGTTCTTTGCCATGAGGTGCCATGTTGAACTTCCAGTGACCAGTATGAGAGAGTGAGAGCGATAACACCAAATTTAACCCACCTGCTCCCCATTCACACCTGAGACCTTGTAACTCTAACGAGTCACATGACACTGGGGAAAGAAAATGGCTAATTGGGCCCAATTTGGACATTTTTACTTAGGGGTGTACTCACTTTTGTGGCCAGCGGTTTAGACATTAATGGCTGTGTGTTGAGTTATTTTGAGGGGACAGCAAATTTACACTGTTATACAAGCAGTACACTCACTACTTTACATTGTAGCAAAGTGTCATTTCTTCAGTGTTGTCACATGAAAAGATATAATAAAATATTCACAAAAATGTGAGGGGTGTACTCACTTCTGTGAGATACTGTATGTAGCAATTACGTAAATGATAGGTAGTTAACCAAAAAGGTAGGTAGGCAGGAGGGAAGAAAATATGTAGGAAGGTAGACAGGGGAATAAGGTAGGTAAAAAGGAAGGTAGGTAGGTAGGAGTGTAAAAAAGATGTAGGTAGGTATGTAGGTACATAGGAGGGTAAAAAAAAAAATAGGCAGATATGTAGGTAAGTAGGTAGTTGACTAAGTAAAGTGAAAAAGCTAAAGTGACATGTGAATGCCAAGTATAGTAACCCATACTCGGAATTTGTCCTCTGCATTTAACCCATCCAAGTTAGTGCACACTTTAGGAGTAGTGAGTAGTGAACAACAGTAATGAACCTCAGTCATTTCCTGCCGGTATTGAGAATCGAACCCGTAACCTTCGGGTTACGGGTCAGACTCTCTAACCATTAGGCCACAACTGCCCCTAGGGGGCAGGTAAATGGATAACTAGGATGGTAAAAAGATTGGTAGGTAGGTAGATGACTATTTTTGGCAGGAGACAAAAATAAGTAGGCTGGCAGATAGATACTGTTGATAGGTGGATAAGAAGTTAGTTAAGGAAAAAGGTAGGTAGGTAAGTAGGAAGGAAGGTAAAAAAAATAGGTAGATATGTGGGGAATTGGGTAAATGATAGGTAGTTATCCAAGCAGGCAGGTAAGAGGGGAAGAAAACAAATAGGAAGGTACAGTAGACAGATATATGGGTAAGTACAGCAAGTACACTATATTGCCAAAAGTTTTGGGATGCCTGCCTTTACGTACACATGAACTTTAATGACATCCCATTCTTAATCTGTAGGGTTTAATATGGAGTTGGCCCACCCTTTGCAGCTATAACAGCTTCAACTCTTCTGGGAAGGCTTTCCACAAGGTTTAGGAGTGTGTTTATGGGAATTTTTGACCATTCTTCTTTGTGAGGTCAGGCAGTGATGTTGGCGAGAAGGCCTGGCTCGCAGTCTCCGCTCTAATTCATCCCAAAGGTGTTCTATCGGGTTGAGGTCAGGACTCTGTGCAGGCCAGTCAAGTTCCTCCACACCAAACTCACTCATCCATGTCTTTATGGACCTTGCTTTGTGCACTGGTGTGCAGTCATGTTGGAACAGGAAGGGGCCATCCCCAAACTGTTCCCGCAAAGTTGGGAGCATGAAATTGTCCAAAATGTCTTGGTTTGCTGAAGCATTAAGAGTTCCTTTCACTGGAACTAAGGGGCCAAGCCCAACCCCTGAAAAGCAACCCCACACCATAATCCCCCCTCCACCAAACTTTACACTTGGCACAATGCAGTCAGGCAAGTACCATTCTCGTTGACAACCGCCAAACCCAGACTCGTCCATCAGTTTGCCAAACAGAGAAGCGTGATTCGTCACTCCAGAAAGCACATCTCCACTGCTCTAGAGTCATGCCTTTTTACACCATTGCATCTGATGCTTTGCATTGCACTTGGTTATATAAGGCTTCGATGCAGCTGCTCGGCCATGGAAACCCATTCCATGAAGCTCTCTACGCACTGTTCTTGAGCTAATCTGAAGGCTACACAAAGTTTGGAGGTCTGTAGCTATTCACTCTGCAGAAAGTTGGCAACTTCTGCGCACTGTGCGCCTCAGCATGTGCTGACCCCGCTCTGTGATTTTACGTGGCCTACCACTTCGTGGCTGAGTTGCTGTTGTTCCCAATTGCTTCCACTTTGTTATGATACCACTAACAGTTGACTTTGGAATATTTAGTAGTGATGAAATTTTACAAATGGACTTTTTGCACAGGTGGCAACCTATCACGGTACCACGCTTGAATTCACTGAGCTCCTGAGAGTGACCCATTCTTTTAGAAATGTTTGTAGAAGCAGTCTGCATGCCTAGGTGCTTGATTTTATACACCTGTGGCCATGGAAGTGATTGGAACACTTGAATTCAATGATTTGGAGGGGTGTCCCAATACTTTTGGCAATATAATGTAGATTGGTGGATATGTGGAAAGTCTGGTTAAAAAAAAAGTATGTTGGTAGGGGTAGGAAGGTAAAAAGATAGGTTGGAAACTAGGCAAGTAGGTGAATGATAGTTCGACTAAGTAGGTGAGACTGGGTTAGCATTAGGGTGGACAAGGATAGTATAACCAATACTAGAATGGTAAAAACAGATAGGTAGGTAATTGGGTAAGTAGATAGGTGGACAAGTAGGTTGGTAAAAAGGTAGGTATGTTGATAGGTAGATATGTAGGTAGGTAAAGACAACAAACATGAACACATGATTGCTCCTAGTAATTAACATTTTTTAAAAAGAGCAGTAATGAACCTTGTCATCTCTAATTCTGTATTTATGCTCTCTAAAAGATCTCTAAATATGCATATCCTGTATCCTGTCTGTAGGCATCTAGCTCCAGTAGACTTGCATTCACAGTACCATCACTGTTATATGTATACAGAGATAGAGCTCTGAAGACAACCTGTATAAATGCCCTTTTAGAATAAGAGCTAAAGGTGAAATACAGCCCAGAAACTCCCAACAGTAATGTGCTCTTTACATAATTAAATAAGCTGACCAATAAAGACAAAGCTGTGACAGTATAGCTAGGTTGGGAATACTGTTCAGAAGAACATTCTGTGAGGAGGCAGGAAAAAGTCAAGGGTGACAATGTCAATAAAATCATTAAACAAACCTGAAGCTCTTTCTCCAACAACAGACACTTTGAAGGCTTTAAACTGATGTCCCTTTCCAATAACAATCAGCAGGAATATTAGACTTCTTACTTAAATCTAAGCGTTCAGAACAGACCGTTCATTTCAGTAACACTGGGGTCCAGATAGCATCAGTACCTTTGAAAGATCTTTTAATCATTGCTTAAGTGCTCAGGTTTGTGAAAGGTGCCTGGGGAACAGAGATAAGGGAAAGAGATGTGCTATTCCAGCCAACAGAAGAGGTGAATCTTTCACTTTCCACTACATGCAGAGACAAACATCTTTCTGTGCTCAGAAATGAACTTTTTATACATACAATATGATCCTCACTACATCCTGTGTGGTCCAACAAACATAGCAAATCCAAAACAAACAAAACAAGGGGCAAAAAAGAAAGATAGGATCCCTTGAAGAACAGGTACCAGTCTCCATATTTTTCCTTAAATTACACTGAAATTGACATTATAATAATTAAGGTTCAGTATGTTTTTCGTTCAAATATATATATATATATATATATATATACTGCCCGGCCAAAAAAAAGTCGCTGTTTGGATTTTAATAGGCAAATACTTAAGAATCTACGAATGGATCATTATTACAGTGATTATTATGTTTCTAGCATGTTATGTGTTTGGCATAACACTTTTTTTTGGCCGGGCAGCGTTTATACTATTAAATATTTTTATTCAGCAATGATGCATTTAATTGATCAAAAGTGACAGTAAAGATTTCAAATAAATGCTGTTCTTTTGAAGTTTCTACTCATCAAAGAACCCTGAAAAAATAATATAAATCTATTAGAATGATTTCTGAAGGATTTCTGAAGGATCATGTGACACTGAAGACTGGAGTAATGGCTGCTGAAAATTCAGCTTTGCATCACAGGAATAAATTACATTTTAAATTGTAATAACATTTCACAATATTACTCTTTTTATTATATTTTTATCCAATAAATGCAGCATTGGTGAGCAGAAGAGACTTCAAAAACATTCAAAAACATAACAGACCCTAAACTTTGGAAGCATCAAGCATTTAACCTAATTTTACCTGTATTTACCCTTACTTAAACGGCATGTTAAAAATAAAACTGTTGCTGGCTTCTACAGTTGAGCCAGACAGTCTTTTCCTGACCAAGTGGGCAGCTTTTGGCCAGAATATGCTGCAGTCTGGACCAGATTTTATGTTGTTAGTCAAAAGTCTGGGAAACCCTGTACTAACATAATGAAATTTACAAAACTAACATCATCCAATAACAGTGAATTAGTGCTAAATGTTGGGTTTTATTATAATACTAATTATGCCAGTACCAAAACCACACAGACTAATGCCAGTGCACAGTTGTATTTTTCATTAGAAGTGCAGGACTCACTTGTAGGTGTTCATGTTGGGCTGCTCCGCATCAGGAAAGCCAAGCATCCCACACACAACTCTGCTGCTATTCAGACTCCAGCCTTTATCACACACCTGTCTCCATCTCCCAGCATGCTTTACTTCCACCACACCCTCCGTGACAAGAGTGCGTCTCTTTGTAACCATCAAGACTGGCTTGAGACGGACTTCCTCAATCCTCACCCTACTGGCAGACTAGAGGAAGATTGAAAACACAACATTTTCTCATGAGTATTCCTGCAATAGGAATAGTTTGCCTAACAATGAAAAATCTGTCATTGTTTACCGTCATATTGATCCAAACTCTGTATTCTTTGTACGTGTCATGCATAAAAATGGCAGAAACGTACTATAAAAGTATTGAAAAAGTGGTCAATTGCAACTAGTACACTATATTTAGAGTTAGGTTGGTAAAAATCTAGTTAACCCAGAGTTAACCATAAGCATTTCAGATATACTGCAATTTTTGTTTACCGGATTATGAAACTGCTGTCTGGAGAATTGATCCCATCTGGTATGATCCTGGGAATGTCCATTGCCTTGTCTGAGATGTGCAGGTGTCCTTGAACTAGAGTAAATGTCCTGCCAACGGTTCGAGGTGACTGCATTTGGTCTGAGAGCGATGGTGTGCCCTCTTCTGGTGACTCCAGGATGCACTTGGTCCAGCCTTCTTTCTGGACTACAGACCACCCCGAGATCCTCAGAGTGTTTGCAGTCATGAACACCCCACCCGTTCGACTTGCAGTCTTTTAGAGTTTTCTCTGTTCCTTCACACCTCACATTATCCATCCAAATGGGGCCTGTGGCAGATGTTACAAGTTACAAAAGCACTAAATAAATAAAACATCAGTTATGGGTCTTAAAGTGCCATTATTATGCTTTTTCGGTTATTACCATTCATGTAGAGTGCAATATAGCTGGTTGTGAATGTAAATTGTCTTGTAAAGTTTCAAAGATCAAAGTGCACAACAAATGGAGTTATTTTCTCCTGATAGAAAGAACCATTTCTGAACTGCCTGAAATGAGTCGCCAGTAATTCCAGTCTCAAACCTACCTAAATTTGTAACAAATTTGCATAATGCTAGCCTATGGTCCTCATTGGCTGTCATGAACAATGTCTACTTTGTCCTGCCCCCGAACACTGTAGTTCGTAGCTGAGGCATGGAAAAGTTGGTTTGTGTTGTCGACATGTCAAGAAGACGCTGTCGAGAGGACTCAGGCTTGAATTGATAATGTAAAACCGATGCCATAACAACTGGTATTATTATATGTTAAAGGGCGTTTTGTTTCCAACACACGCTGTAAGCGGTTGACGAATCACAACAGACTGGGCCATTTGACCAATCAGAGTAGAGTAGGATTTAGGAAAGGAGGGGTTTAGAGAGACTGAATTCTTGATTGAACCATTTCAGACACTGTGAGGAAAAAAGGTGACGCTGCAATGTACTGTGTATTAGGAGAAATATAAAGTGTTTTTTTTTTTTTTTTTCTTGGATGCATGTAAACCTATTATATGAGACCTCAAAAACAAAATTAGGAATAATATGGGCACTTTAAAGGAACAGTTCACCCAAAAATGAAACTATGTTGTTCCAAGCCTGAAGTCTCGCTTCAACACAAAAGGTGAATTGTTAAATTTTTGTATGGTAAAATTAGTCTATACAACTCATATATTACAAGTCTTCTTAAGTCAAATGTCTTACATTTTGTGTGATGAACAGATCAAAATTGAAGTCGTTATTCACTGGAAACCCTGATATTTCAAATCAAGATCAAATCTTTCCAGTGAATCAGTCGATCCAGTTCAAAACTGGTCTGAATCATTAGTTTTAGTATCAGACTTATATGGTTCTCGAGTTGATTAACATCCAAGGAGAAGATTATCAATGAATAATGACTTCAATTTTGGTCTGTTCATCACAGAGTTATCGTATCTGTTTGGAAGACTTGAAATACAACGCACAAGTTGCACGGACCACTTTTGTAAGACATTTATGGTGCTTTTGACATTTTTTTGTCTCAAATCGTTGTAAATTACTTAAAAAAAACAAAACAATCAGTATTAAAACTTCTTTTGTGTTCAGAAGAAAGTCATAGAGGGTTGGAACGACATGAGAATGTTGTGAATAATGACCATTTTTGAGTGAACTACTTTTAAGCGAGACACTACCAATAGCTCCATAATTGTCATAAAAGATTTTTTATTTTTTTTTAAGAAATGGTACATAACACATAAGTATACAGCAAAAGTCTGCAGACTTCATGTACACAATACTTCTTTAATATGGGAAAGAAGTGTCACCATCAAAAGCATTACAAAAGAGCTCTGGTGCAGCTGTCTGCAGGGTTTGTTTTAGTTTTAATAACAGCGTTGTCTTGCCAACTAAGTGTTATACATGCTTTGGGTTAGTGGCTGTCTTTATAGCTGCCTTAAAGTGAAATTACAGGGAGCGATTTGGGCGATGTAAAGAACAGTAGCTCTGTGCACTTGCACTAGTGAGAAACAGCTATTTAAAACAGCAATGCGGCTCATACACATTTGCGCTCAAGTCTTTCACATAATTCACAGTTAAATGTGAAAATAACAGAGATTAAAACTCTTAAACCTCAGCTAGTCAGACAGCAACTGTTTTAAATACTTAAAGGGATAGTTAACCCAAAAACTCAAATTTGAAGCATGACGGCTATTGGTCATCATTCATTTTTAATGTATGGAAAAGAGCAGCACTGACATTCTGCTAAACATCTACCAAATAAAGAAAGTCATACAGGTTTGGGACAACAATGAAGGTGAGTAAGATTCATTACCCACAATGCATGTCTTTTAATAGAGAAATTCACTCACCCTCTCCCTCTCCATACTTGGCACTGTGCGCCCATGTTATGCCACTTTGGAAACCCAGTTCCCTGCAAACAACATTAGCGAGTTTAATGTCGACCTCGTCATCGCAAACGGTGCCCCAAGTCCCGTTGTGCAGGACTTCAACTCGTCCCTCATTTTCTCTGTGGCCGAAACCTGCTAGTCGCACTTTGGCAGCAGGAGCACGCCTTGACCGGCCAGGCGTTTCGGGACGTGCATCGGTGCACAAAAAGAGGAGCGCGAAGATAAGAACACACAAGGGACAGATGGCCCGAATCATGATTGCACACAGGTGAGGCTTCTGGAATAGAAAACAACAGTGGTCCTTGTTACTAAATCAACTACTAAATAAAATTAACAGTAATTTAAAAATTGCAAGTGAAAGAGTAAGTGACAGATATAGATTGAGTAGTATTTGAATGATCATGTGATCTCAACATGGCTGCCTCCAAGAGGTGACCCACTACATGTAAATTAAAACTAAAAGCTACTGATATGACTCGAGTCTTTGTGTAGACATATTTTGCAAAAGTGATTTTTAAAGTGAAGGTTTAAATATAGCAGAACATTAAACAACTCCACTAATAAGATATTTTGGGAAAGACTAACAAAGTCTAACAGGGCCACATTTCACTTCAACATCAAAAGAAAAATTTCACAAATTATTAGGGCTGCACAATTTATCGCACAATCCGAAAAATAACATTGAACTTAAACGCGATTATCGCTTAAACGCTATTCTTAGAGGGATTATAAAATCACAAAGTCTGTGATTATTTTTTTATGCGCACCTTTCTGTGAAGTATGGCTCCAAAAACGCTTATCCATCTGAAATCACTGAGTTTGAGTTGCTTATAGTGAACATTGAAAAAGCAACACGCGTCAAACATCTTTCCAGACACGAGAAGCATTTATTAACATCTTGTCCAACAAAATACAACATTTAATAACATGTTTTTACTCCAAACTCACTTTATAACGACAGTTGAGCATCCTTCTGTGAGATGATGTGGCTTCTTACACAGAATAAGGCAGTCGTGTGTCTATAAGTCATGTTTAATCAAAGTGTTTCAATCTTCTGTTTATAGAGTGGTGCAGGTATGACATCACTTTGTAGGCCAAAACGCGGAAGTGAGTTAGCATTTTAGCACTTCCGGTTCCATCGTGCCGAAGTCAATGGGTTTTTTGAATGGGATTTTGATTAAATGGCTGAAATAAGGTCTGTGGTGAACACAAGCTCAAGGCACTTTCACGTATTATTCTACGACATAAAATGCATCAGTATTACCCCACTTGTGATTTTTTTAAGCTGCTATGTGTCTTGAAAAAAGCGGTTGCTAAAAAGTGGCTAAATGGGACTACACAGGCAGTCAGGGACATTAAACGCCATCACGGTGAAAAGGTAAGCTCAGTCTGCTTTTACAGCCTCATTATGCTCATAATTGTACTCGTATAAACTATTCTAACTCAAACATGCTGCGAAAATGTTTTTAGATAAAACTGAAAGAGTTGTCAGAAGCTTAGCGATGGTGACGTTGAAGTCGAGTAGTGTAGTTCGTTTATAGCCTACCTTTAGCTTTTTACTTCTGGCGACTGCATTTAGGCTTTAAACTTCATAAAAGTTATGTTCATCTGTGAAAATTATCTTGATGGACAAAACGTGTAAGTATCATAACCTTTTGTTAAACACAGAGCTTATTTTTTGCGATTTTCCAAAAGTCTATGGGAAAAATGCATAGGCTTTCGATCGAGGGAACCTGTGCGCCGCTAACTTCCGGGTTGGCCTACAAAGTGACGTCATACCTGCACCACTCTATTCAGCTACAGCGATATGACGAGTGTTATCTACTTCTGTGGCAGGGCATATTAGAGTTTCTGCGCAAGAGCGCCCTCTGGCTTTCAGATGGAGAAGCATTTACTACTGATCACAGAGCCGTACAGCTCTGACAAGCTGCGCATAAAATAATCGCAGCCTTTGCCAATTCGCGTGTGGTTTAATCGCGATAAATCGTGCAGCCCTACAAATTATATTTTGTATAAAGACAATAAATCTATTTTTTTGCATTATGACAACTTAACTAATCAAATAAAATACATTTTATTAAAAAATTTTTAAATCTTAAGTTGCGTCCCAAATCACGCAATACACACTATGTACTTATGCTGCCTTCACCTGCTACTAGAATTATCATAAATATGAGTTTTCTAGTTAAAAATTGGACATTAATGCCCTCTCAAGTCGTATTTACTATTGGAAAGTTCAGAGATCATTTTGATACACAAGTTCCAGAGTTGGGCGGGCCATAAACTTTAAACATGGTGGAGGGGAGAGCAATTGCTGCTGTGACCAGTATTCTTTATTAGTTTTTTCCACAACAGCTATATCGTCTTGTCTTGTTGTTGAAGTTGTGCATATTTACATATATGAATAACCATTTGAAGCATAATGTATGTTTTATACACAGCGAAAATAGCCTGTATTTGACCGAAATTCCAGAATTGTCAGCAAGCTATTTAGATAGCATGGTGAATGTTTATATGGTTGTCAATGAATGGGACACTAAATATCATTTAGGTTTTAGTACGATTTTCCCAATAAACAGGCAAGGATAAACCTGGTGTCCTCCATGATTCCTGTTCTTTCCGACAACAAAGCACCTGAATGCGACAAGCTCATAATCACAACTTTAGCGGGAAGTAGGAAATTTCCGATAACAAGTGAAGGCAGCTTTATGCACTATGTACTCAACCTTATAAAATTCATCCACTACACCGTTATTTAGCCCCTCCCCCTCCACTACGTAACTAAAGTTGCGACAATTGAGTGCATGAAGCATCCAACATTCCACCTTTTGTTTTTTCAGTTAATTGAGTACATCATCCGGGTATTTAAAGTGCTAATTTTTCTTTTTGGAATATGTGTGAACACACTACTCTCACAATTTATACTACAAAATGTCATAAAATAGTGCATAAGTACATGAATTGGGACACACCTTTATTATCCTAAATACTATTTCTGATTTCTTTCTCTTTTTTTATTTTGGAGTTAATTATGACCAAAAAATGGTCTCAACAGGTTTTGTGAGGTTCGCCCAACAGATTTGTGCATGTTGCATTGAAGCATGTGATGGATAAACGAAAAGTTTAGTAGAGGTATGATAACAGGAAACTTGTCTATGTAGGCCTAAGTAGCAACATAATTATATAAGTATCCAAACATCAAACAGGAATAATAAGCTATTATTTCTCCATCTCTATATGGAGACACAAAATTAGAGATACAAACAGATAGTGTATATACATAACATATTTCAACCTCATTCCAGTAAGTGGCCAGAATTCATGAGCTTAATTCATGAATCAATAAATAAAACCCACTATGACAAAGCATGCACTAAGAGAAGAAGAAGAAGAGAGAGAGAGAACACATATTCAATCACATCATTAGGAGCCCAAGCAGAAGCACCCAAGAGTTAAGTCAAAATTCACTCACCTGGCAGCCACACGTAAGTCACGTCAGTCACGGACTGGAGGAAAATGAATGAAAGAGAGAGTTGAACATACTCTCTGTCCCTCTCCTCCCCCTCTCTCTCTCTCTCTCTCCCTCCATCACTTCTACATCCCTCCCACAGATGTCTGCATCTTTATCTCAACGTGTTTCACATCAATGCCTCTCCAGCAGAATTGTGAATTTTTCAGCAGTTGTTTGCTTTGTAGTATATCTGCACTAAATATTATACAGTACATACATGTATGACCAACACAATGTGTACCCTTTAATAAGGTTCTAATATGTACCATTTATGTATGTACCAATATACGTACCTTAAGGTACTTATATCCACTCTTTAGGTACAAAGGTGTACCTTTTGAAAGGGCACCACCCCAGTGACAGCTTTTGTACCTTTTTTTCTGAGAGTGCATATATACGTGTGTGTGTATAATCATTTAATTCTTCTATATAATTAATGATATACTAAACTCATTTATCATAGTAAATAAATCAAGCATTTGTAATTATTTGACTATAGCAGTTATGTTTGTTATAGTGAATATGCATGTTGCTTTTTAGGTCAAGGAGACTCATCTGAACTTCATTCTATTATACTTTAATAATAATAAAAATAAATAAATTAAAAAAAACAGTCAAATGCAAACAATTTACATTTAACAAAAGGTTTTGAGTAATGCATCTAAAATCAGAAGTTGCTATTATCATTTGACACTGCATTTAAATTGTGATCTGCTCACCCACAAAGTTCTTATGGCCAACTTTGTAACACAAAGCCACAGGAAAATCTTGAATCCTGAATAACTCCATATATCACAATTCCAAGTAACTAAAAGAAGCTGCATAACCACATAGATGTTTCTTCAGTGACGTGACCACAAACCTCACTCCTAAAAAAGCAAGACATCCCTCTCTTTAAACCAAAGTAAGGATTGTCTTAAATATCACTCGACTCATTTTCACCCCATTCATACTTCGTTTGGTCACTCTATAGATAAAACAAACAGTGCCAGACAGCTACTTGTTTTTTATTTGTTCATACTTTAAATGTTTACATGTCTGTGTGCTTTATGAGAGAAAAGTTTGTGACCAAATTAACATGTTCTGTTGATAGTGTATTTCAGTTTTAAGAAACCTCAGAAGGACCGTTTTAGATTCATAGGCATATTTCTAGTAAATCACATCCATAACTGTGTGCAAGGTGGGCTGCACCTCAGCAACAATTACCGTAACTTCCATGCACTGATTTAGAAACAAACAGGAGAAATTTTAAATCGCCCGGATGGAAAAATGCCCTACCATCTTGAGAAAATATTTAACAATTTCCTTAATTACCCAACCTCTGTTCACATTCGCTGTCAATTGAAAACTAGCAATTTAGTTGTTTCTGTGCCAAAGTTGGTGTGACTGTGTGCTTGAATGCAGGTCCTTCCCACTGGGTAAACCAAGATAGGAAGTGGGGGGGTGCTCCTGTTAGAGCAGCTAATCAAAGAGAAATCTTGCCAAATGACCAAAAGAGAGAGAAAAAGAGCCAAAAATATACATCCAGCACCTCAAATCAACATGATTGCTATTTCTACCTATATACATATACATTATGTGTGACTCATGGGTGGCATACGTGACATACACTGGCAGCCAAAAGTTTGGACACACCTACTTATTCCTTGTTATTACTGTTTTTCCACATTTTATAATAATGGTAAAGTCATAAAAACTATGAAATAACACAAACTGAATTATGTAATGATTAAAAAACTTAACTATATTTTAGTTTTCTCAGTCGCCACCCTTTATCTACAGTATTATAGCTGTACTCACTCAGCATTCGCTCAATCAACTTCATGCAAATTTACAAAATAAAGAGCTACATTGTGAGTTACAAAGTCGCAACTGTGAGATATAAATTTGCAGTTAGGAGAAACAGTTGCAATTATATATAAAACAGATATATAAAACAGACTGGGAATTATAAAGCCACAATGACACAGAATATAAAGTCACAATATTGAGATATTAAGTTGCAATTACATTTTTTTTTCAAACTGTAATAAAAAGTACATAAATAAATAAAAACTCATCTGGACCAACTCAACTATTCAAATAATAATAATTAAAAATGTAGTTTTCCAAAGAAATTACTATATAGGCACAATTTAAAAGTTTGGGGTCAGTAAGTTTTTTGTATATACAGTAGCATACTATATACTTTTATCCACAAAAACATTAAGAAACACACATGTTTTCAATATTGATAATAAGACATGTTTCTTGAGCATCAAATCAGAATGATTTCTGAAGGACCATGTGACACTGAAGACTGGATGCTGAAAATTCAGCTTTGCCATCCCAGAAATAAATTACATTATAAAATATATTAAAATAGAAACAGTTAAAATTGTACAAATATTTCACAATAGTACTGTTTTTACTGTATTTCAGATCGACTTTACAGAGACGACTTTTTTTAAAAAATAAATAAATAAAAATCTTACCAACCCCAAACATTTGAATTTTAGTGTATATTTATCTGCTAAGCACTTTCAAGCATTTAAGCATAAACCTCTAGATCAAAATGTTTATAAGACCATGAGAAACAAACAGATCAGAAAAGATCAAACTTTGACTGTTAGCATACTTCACCTACAGTATAACACAGATAACACAGATAACACAATGCTAGTAGAAGCATCATTAGCTGAGCGCAGGCGGCATCTTCAGCATGATGATGGTTCCTCAGCAAGTGTATGCAGTGTGTCTAACAGAAGTAGATGGCTGACTGTGTGTGTGTGAAGGGAAAGCACATGCTCTTAAGAGACGCTGCTGTGGTGGGGCGCTGCCTCAAGCTCTGTAATTACCCACCGAGACCCGGCTCTGCCCTTAGCCACAATTTGCGGTGCCATGAAATAAATACATGCTCTTCAACAATAAACAACTGCCTTTTCAAATTATAGCACCTCCTCCGGTTTACCCCCACCGTCACCTCCTGTTTTCGCTCTCTTCTCATGAGTCGCAAGTTTCATAACGCAGGCCTCGCACGTCCATGAAGGGCACTACTGTCTGAGAAAATACTGCCATGGTTTTCACAAAACGCAGCATAAAGCGTTTGTTTTTTAAATGTACTTCCAGACTTCAGAGCAAAGCGGTAAATTACAATATTGCTGATAGGACAAAACTAGAGCACAATTTTGCCTAACAGTGTTGGGGGTAATGCATTACAAGTAAATTGAGTTACGTAATCAGATTACTTTTTTCAAGTATCTAGTAAAGTAACGCATACTTTTAAAGGGATAGTTCGCCCAAAAATGAAAATTCTGTCATCATTTACTCACCCTCAAGTTATTCCAAATCTGTATGAGTTTCTTTCTTCTGCTGAACACAAAAGAAAATATTTGGAAGAAAGTTTGTAACCAGGCTGCTTTGGGGGACCATTGACTTTCATAGTAGGAAAAAAATACTATGGAAATCAATGGTGCCCCAGAACTGTTCAGTTTCCCATAATCTTCAAAATATCTTCTTTTATGTTCATCAGAAGAAAGAAATGTACACAGGTTTGAAACAACTTGAGGGTGAGTAAATAATGACAGAATTTTCATTTTTGGGTAAACTATCCCTTTAAATTGACAAAATATCTTTTTTCAAACAAGTTACTTTGTCTTCCCATGTATTGACTGACATTTCTCCTGTCCCCATGTTGAGAGAAATTGAGAGTAAGTGCAGAGGTATTGTAGTTCTAGACAAAATGTGAAAATTTACTCATCTCACTTCCTCAAAATGAATAAAAACAGGGAAATGCAATCTCAGAATATTGCACAAACCTGCAATAATGAAATATATTAAATTATACAAATATGCTTTATGTATTTTAATCTCACTTTATACTTAATTGTCACTGCCATTTTTCTATGAAAAAAGGGGAGTATGGATGCCCACTGTGCATGAATTTATAAAGATCTGTTTGCTCAAAAGTTGGTTTCATTAGGGCAGCATACCTCTAATATCACGGCCTTATGTCCTCTTTGGCGTGTCCTCTGTGATGGCCAAGAAACTGTGCTGCGAAATGAGCTGATGGCGCAACACGGCCATGTGCATTGTCCCATTTGCCAAAATCAGGGGTCCATAAAAAAAGACTGATACAGTAAATGTGCTCAAAATTTGGCTTTTGTTAGGGTAGCAGCCTACATAATATTTCAAGGCCTTGTGTCCGCTTTAATGAATTTAACCCTCTATAGGACTAATTATGAAATCACTGCTAGAAAAAATAAATGACTTTATATTTTACAAATATTTAAGGCTAAAATCATTTTCCAACTTTAGTTTTCTACATCTGACCTTTGACCTTTTTTAGGGTGCCGTCATTTATAACTGACTTTGTCCTATTAGGGTAAATTTGTTTTTGGCAAAATGACAAACTTCACACATATCCAAATGCATTTTCACTATCTGAAAAGTAGTGAAAATGTTTAAAAATAAATAAATAAATAAATAAATAAATAAAAAACCTTAAAAAGCTTTATTAACATTCCATTTCATCTTGTGCTACTATGTTTCATTTGTAACTCACATGAAAATGTCAAAAATTTGACAAATTCAGATGCAACTTCACTGCCTGGAAAGTAGTAGTGCCTGGAATGTCTTTAACATTTGAAAAAAACTTAACCGTTTCATTCTTGGAATTTCCCTGTTTAGTCATATAGGTTTAGTCAACAGGCAGTGGCATCTTTCCTGACCTCTGGTTGTAGTTTGGATCACATCCAAACTGGCATAGGATAATGTACCCAAATGCCCGACTTTCACAACAATCTATGACTTATATTCTTCATCTACCCTCACTGCTTCTATCCTCCTTGATCTTCAACTTCTTCCTTTCTTTCTATGACCTTATTTTCTGATGCACTGCCGTCACTATCATCAATACTTTCTGGAAAAGGTACAGATTTTCCCACTCAGTCTTCTATAAAACTTACTAACATCAACCAAAAACACAGGCAAAAAGGCTGTTATACTACATGCCAGTACTGAACAATAGTGCCAGCTAAACAGAAAATATGTATCCCCTAAAAGGACTTTGTCATTTATGCATGATGCACAGATTTTTTGGTCTTTTGGTTATTGATCTTACAAAATGTGCATTAAAAATAACCAAAAACTTTAGAAAACACATTTGGATGAACAATTATTTAAAAAAAAAAAAAAAAAGGAATTTATATGTATTTTCTAGTCTAAAATGAACTCTCTAGCTGCATCCTTCGTAGGCCGCATTCAAAGGCCAATTGCGTCATGGAGGCGCGACGAAGGCTGTCCCAATTCCCAATGCTCCTTGAAACGTGGACTTGAAATGAGTCCTTTTCGCCGGCAATAAAGGATACAACAGATTGACTGTTCGCTTCCTACCCTACCTCAGAATTCATTGTGCGGCGGTGACGACAGGATTTTTTTGAGAGACATTGTAAGATTACACTTAAATATATTGGTTTTCAAATTATTCAAATAATCTAATGTATCTAATTATACAAATGTAACACACACACTCACACACACATATATACATATACATATATATATATATATAGTTGAAATTACTGTAATTTTGAGGTTTCAACTTGTAAAAAGTGTTCACGTCCTTGTAGAGCTCATAATTATAGCTTATAAAATGGGACTTTTCTAAAACGGGAGTTCCTTGTACTTGTACCACGTGACCGCTGTACTACCTGACTGCTGCAGATTCATTTAAGTGTTGATATTGTCCCCATAGTAATGCATAATTACCAGTCTGAGGACGTGAACAGCTCAGAATAGAACGTCACGTATTGTTCTCTCAATACAGTAATTACAACAGGGCGTGAACGCAGCATAAGTTTAATGCTTCATTAAAAAAAAAAAAAAAAAAAACATCAGTTCAGTAAAAGGTGATCAAAATTTGGATTTCGTTAGGATAGTACATTTATATTGTCCCAAATAAAACTTTAACGGCCAATTAAAAAAATACCGGTACAGTAGATAAAATGTCATATTTAACAAGATCAAAACACCATTTATTAAACCACTTTGTCGGATTTAACGCATCCTTACAGATGGCAGAGAAATGCTGAGTTTCTTCATTTAATTTTAATAGTCATTATTGTGAGCAGAAAGCCATAGACATAAAGGACTTTAGAAAGCGTCACATTACATAAAGGGGAGGATCATGCTTTAATAAGTAACAAATGAATAAGTAGCTGGATTCAGTCTCATACTAGACAAACTGCTCTAAAAAAAAGCTTTATTAATTCATATGCATCCATACTTTCCTTTTCCTTCATAGTAAAATGGCAGTGACGCAAAAGGAAATAGGTTATAGCCTTTCAGCTTACTCAAATATCTAAAGAAACATGTAAACATTAAAAAAAAAACTTTAAAGGGGTATAAATGTTAACTTATATCTTACTAAGACCCGATTATATATAGTTTATACACTTTATTATATACAGATATGGACCATGGTGAAGAAATCATCAGTGATTGGCTACATTGCTCAACGCTGCAACAACCACATTCTTGCAAAATCTGTTTGGCCTGTCACAAGGTTTTTTTTTTTTTTTTTTTTTAAGCATAAAGGAATTTATTCAGTAAATGTGTTTTTCATACTTTATGTGCAAGTCTTCATATTGGATTAAAAAAAATATCCACCTCTATACGCATATTTAAAATTTACGTGCATCTTAGCGTTTCCATCCAGCATTTTTTTAATGCAATGTTCCAAAATGTGCATAAAAATAGGTGGACAGAAGCATTAAACAGAGCAGTCTGAGTAGTCTGCTCCTGAGGAAAAAGACCCCAAAAATCTCCCATGTATCTCCTCAAGAGTTTCAAAATAGATCTCAACAATGTCTTCTCTCAACTAAAATGCATGTTAACAGATTGAATGCTTTACATGTAACGTTCAATAAATGTCAATTCAATACAAGAAACAAGCACTTCCTGGAAAGGTCTGACTTGGGTCACGAAGGCCTCTAACCAACAACAACTGTGTTATCAGAAGACTTTCATAAACAATACAGACCACAAAACACTGGCTCTAGGCCACAACAGCAGGCTGGTGGTTATATATGCTGTAGATCGCAGAAGTCACGTTTTTCCTGACAGAGTTCAAGCAGAATTTTCCCTGATTCTCATACTCAATTTGCCATGTGCTCTTCATATGGGACGCCTGTGAGCGCACAAACCACAGGTCACTTTCAAGTGCTGCTGATGAAAGAGAAGAATTTTGTGATGCTACAGTTAATTTGGATATTTATATCCTGATTTATATCATGACGTAGTAGATATTTACAGAAATTAATATTCAGTCACATCAAATCAAGATTTTTGGGGTTTATTTTTTTGACCATACTTAGAATTTATTGTGAATCCTGTGCAAGAACTCCCCCTAGTGTCAGCTCATATATACACTTGATTTTGTAGTTATTGTTCAAGGAAGGTGGAAGAGGACATTAGCTGCATTTATACTTACTGTTCAAAAGTTTGAATTTGGTAAGATTTTGGTAAGTCTCTGAAGCTCGCAAAGGCTGCATTTATTTGAATAAAAATATAGTAAAAACTGCAATATTGTGATATATTATACAATTTAAAATGGCTTTTTTATTTTAATATA
Organism: Ctenopharyngodon idella; assembly: GCF_019924925.1. Classification (NCBI taxonomy): domain Eukaryota; kingdom Metazoa; phylum Chordata; class Actinopteri; order Cypriniformes; family Xenocyprididae; genus Ctenopharyngodon; species Ctenopharyngodon idella. The sequence continues at coordinate 19,095,942 of NC_067232.1, forward strand.
CTTTAAAATGTATGTTTTACCTGCAGCTGAATTTTCAGCATCATTACTCCAGTCTACAGCGTCACATGATCCACCAACGATCATCCTAATTTGATGTTTTTGGTGCTCATGAAACATTTATTGTTTATAATTGTATTATTTCTTTCGTGAATCTTTTTTTTTTTCCAGGATTCTCAAAAGAGTATCATTTATTTGAAATATAAATCTTTGTAACAAATGTGTTTTCTGTCATTGACTCCAAACATTTGAACAGTAGTGCATATTTTTCCAGCATTTATTAATCTTTGCTCATTAGTTTAATGCACTGTATACTAACATGAACAATGTTAACAACTTTTGAGTTTAAAAATGATAAAATTGGTACGCCATGTAACATTTGCTCGAAATTAAAATTTAAATAGTGAGTAATACGTCATCAATATATATATATTTTTCTAAACATTTTTTATCTTAAGTTGATTCACCACGGTAAGCCTAGGCCTATTATAAGTGTTTACATTGTAGACCTGTCGGGATGGTTTTCGCGGGAAATTGCGTAGACTCGACCATGTTCATCATAGAGAAAAGCTGCTGTCTGATGGCGTGGGGGTGCGAGAAAGCTGGTCATGGAACACGTTAAAAATAGTCAATTAGTCAAAACAACAGCATAAAATATTGCACTTACATGCTTAGATGAATTTTTGGATCTCCGTGCTAACAGGTGCCGTGAAGCATATTCATCCGCAGTGTCACAGCCGAGCCGAAGCACAACCAAAACAATATTCTTCCGCAAAATGCATGCAGTTTTGTTTTTTAACCGCTAGAGGGCCACACGTTACATAGTGTACTTTTGACATTAGGATATGTTGTATATTGTTCATTGCTAGTTCATGTCAATTATAGCTAAATTATGCTTGTAGTAAAAGTTACAATAAAATTCCGCAGGGAATCCCAGTGGCCAAGTGTAGTAAACAAAGCATACTGTGTGTGACGAATGAAATGGAAGCATCAGACAGCCAAAAGTTAAACTGTACTGCATTTCCATGACAAGCTGAATTAAACATGAACATGGCATATCTTTTCACATGCTACTGGGCAGCAAGCTAGTATTCCAATACAAACTCTGCCTTAATGAATAACAGCCCAAAAAAAAAAAAAAAAAAAAGATAATGAACAAAATAAAGGTTCAATACATTTATTACAGTGACTTTTTCCATTGCCATGCTAAAAAGAGGAAAAAAAGAAAACATGAATAGAACAGAGCGAATAGAGAGAAAATGGAGACTGTGACCCTCAATTTCATTATGTGGAGATGGATGATCAGCAAAACTCTGTTAAAGATTTCACAAGCAAAATGACATAGAAAATCCTCCATTTGAGTGTTAAATGTCCTTTAATGCAGCACAACAGTGAGGAATAGTCGCTGTTGTCAATGTCATTTATTTGAACACACGGTCTTAAAAAAAAAAAAAAAAAAAAAAAAAAAAATAAGAATAATGAGAACCACAGCTGTACGCTTCCATCCCAAATCAACATGTGACAGACATGTTCCTGTATTACTCAGTTTGTCCCCTACTTCACAGCCTAAAATAAAAAAAATAAAAAAAGTCACCTCCTTTCTGTTCATGGGGGACCTCAGCTTAAATATTAATGCAAAAAAAAAATAATAATAATAATAATAAAAAAAAAAACCTCATCTGCTAGGAAAGCAAATGCTTAAGGAACTCTGAACTATCCTGAAGCCAAAAGAAATGACGTTTAAAGCCCAATTCAGCACTAGTGTGACTACAGACTGCATGAAAGCCCATGCAGTCATAACTAAAAATTGAGGAAAAAGTCCTAAATAGTGTGATGTACAAAAGTAGCTGATGTGTTTGTCTGTGGTACACTAGGTAAACATTAGTGTTTCTTTGGTTAAGTGTGTCAGAACAGCACAATGAGGTCATAAGAGTTTTCAAATGCATTGCAATATTGCTTGATGAAATCATTACCATACCTACAATAATATTAAAAAAAAAAAAAAAAAATATGTGCATGCTGTTCTACAAGAAAATATCATGAGGTGGAAGACATGACAAGCCATTTCAAACAGCCAACTTCCTTCTTTTACACTAAACCTAGAGCAAGAACGTTAAATAAAAGAGGAAATGATGAAAACCGCCCGGTCAATTTTGTGCTGACGGCATGAAAAGTGCCAAGAGTTTCCTGTGTCTCAGAGCTCTTGCATAAGATACACAGAAAACCACAAGATTTTCTGCATTGTGTGGAGCAGCATGACACAATCTACTACTGAAAACTGTGCTTGTGATGACATGAATGTAAAAGCATGTTCATATTTATAGATACATGTAAATAATATCTAAATGGCAACGACGCCATTAGAAAATACCATGAAAAAAATACCACTGATGACCACAGTTCATCAATACCTTTAGCAACACAATTCTCACATCTACTCTTGGGGGATCCACCATGGTAAAGTGCAAGACTGCAAGAAAATCAAAAAGAAAAATTATTTTCAATTAATCACGAGATGTAATTCATATGTGAAAGATTCAAACAATTGCTCTAACCCTTTGCAATACTGATATTCCCTAACAGGTCTTGAATTTAGGGCCGTTTGAGAGAAGTAGTGGGGAAAACATCTTTAGTCCAATTAGAAATGGCTACAAACATGATGAATGAACTGCTGGAGTGTGTTTGAGGTGGTGGAATAAAATCAAAACACACGCAAAACTAAAAAGCAAATTTTCCCTGATTGCTTTTTCTCTCTCTCTCTTATTGTAAAATCCACATATGGCGTAGTATTATTCTTTGGTACGATTCTCCCATCCTCATTTTGAGGGTTTGTGACCTCAAATGTAGAATGACAGTCATTCTCTCAGGATGAACTCAAATGTCAGATCAGATCTACGGCTCTTCTTTGGGTTGGTGGTGTTGGCACAGGAAGAGAGAAGAGAGCCTACGATATAAGAGGCCATGTAAACCTCAGCAGACGGCGATGCGGTGCAGCGATGCTCTGCCACTCTGCACCACCCAAACCTCACCTCAAAAGAGACACTTTTCCCATAGTTCTGTCTGCTTTGAAACCTCGTGATGTTCAAAGCACTCAGACCTCAAGAGAGCTTTCGTAAGACGCTGATCCACAATACTGGTCCTGACCTACAGATAATCAAAGTGAAGATTACAGTCCCTACAGTCATGCAGTCAACTCCCAGAGTTCTTAGGGAGAGGAATAGAGGCTAGTGTTGACTCAAGGTTGCCAGTCTTTGCCTCGGTGATCGGGAATGTGCTTATAGCGACACCTATCTCCAAAATGACAACCGGTGGTCCTCCAGAAGTAACACTCATCTCCGTTGACGGGACCTCTGCGTCTTGGCCTGAAAGAAATACAGATTTGTGTGGACATTCCTTTTAAAAGAACATTTGTCTGAACATACAGTATTTACAATTTCTTGAAGAAAATCACTGCATCCAAGTACATTAAGACTTTTGAAACCACAAATACTTTTCTCATTAAAGGGATAGTTCACCTAAAAATGAAAGTTCTGTCATCATTTACTCACCCTAAAGTTGTTCCAAACCTGTATGATTTTTTTTTTTTCTTCTTCTGCTGAACACAAAAGATATTCAGAATATGGGTAACCAAACAGTTGATAGGCCCCATTGACTTCCACAGTATATATTATTTTCTCCATACTATCGAAGTCAATGGGGCCCATCAACTGTTTGGTTACCAACTGTTACGTCCCTGTGGGTGTGCCTGTGTATTTTCTCTCCCTCGCTCCCTCTCATTCTCTTAAGGTGATGATACACGGGACAATGTTGCTTGGGGATTTTCCCATTGAGAATGGGCTACAAATTTCAATCTAAAGTATACAGATTGCCCATTCTCAATGGGAAAGTGCCCAAGCAACACCGCTCGGCAACATTGCCCCATGTATCATCACCTTTAGGCTCACCCCTATTGACTGCTATAGGCCTGAGCTGCTGTCCGTCATCGTTAACTTGCCGTGACGTCACTGTTCGCCCCTGCCAATCAAGTCTTCCGCCAGAGTTAAACAGCACAAATAGTTAAGTCGTCTTTGGCTCTGACTTTTTTACATTTTTGTCCTTTAACCTTTACTAGCGTTTGTTGTTACTGAGTTAAAAAGGAATTTATACCTATAACATTACGCTGCAGCCACATTGGACCAGTGGTTTGGAAAGTGGATGGATGGATGATTCATCTGCAGGCGCCATCTTCAGATCAGACATGGGAATTCATTTGACAAGATTCGGAGCGTTATGAATCAGCGTGTCGAATCATGATTCGGATCGCGTGTCAAACCGCCAAACTGCTGAAATCACGTGACTTTGGCGCTCCGAACTGCGGATTCGACACGCTGATTCATTATGCTCCGAAGCTTCCTGAAGCAGTGTTTTGAAATCGCCCATCACTAAATAAGTCTTTTTTTTTTTCTTTTTTTTTTGGCGCACCAAAAATATTCCCGTCGCTTTATAATATTAATATTGAACCACTGTACTCACATGAACTGATTTAAATATGTTTTTAGTACCTTTATGGATCTTGAGAGAGGAAATGTCATTGCTGGCTATGTAGGCCTCACGGAGCCATCGGATTTAAACAAAAATATCTCAATTTGCGTTCCGAAGATGAACGAAGGTCTTACGGGTATAAAACGGCATGAGGGTGAGTAATAAATGACAGAATTTTCATTTTTGGGTGAACTAACCCTTTAATAGCACAGAGATTGACTTACCCAGCAGCCCCTGCAGGTTGTTGAATGGCTGGTGTTGGGAGGACTTTCTGAATCCGTCGATCTGGATATCGAACCACTAGCCGGGTATTCTCAATAAAATGTCCCTGTTTTACAAAAGGTTTCGCATACATGTATATAAACAATACATAGTGCTCATAGGCTTGATTAAAATACTACTACTACTAAATTTTTGTAAAAATATTGGTATTGTTTACACTGTTAATATTTGTAATACTATTTTAAACATATTAAGGTTCAAAAATGGCTTTACTACTACTTCTACTACTACTACTACTACTACTACCACCATCAACTAAAAACAATAACAACAATCAATAAATAATAATGAATTATTAGTGTTTCACTCACATTGAGGTTCTCCATTGCACGGGAGGCCATGTTGGCATTCTTAAAGTTAACAAATGCACAGAAACGTTCATGCAGAACTCGAATGCTGTCAATTTCTCCGTAACTGGCAAACATCATCAAAAATTAAAACAAAAATCATGGTAAATCATTTTAGAACCAAAATATTGCAAAAGCTGATGTGGCATCAGATCTCACATTTTGAAAAGGTCCCGCAGATGTTTCTCTGTCAGTTCTGTGGTCACGTTGCCCACCCACAAGGAATTGCAAGGACTTGTGAAGGAGAGTAAGAGAAAGCCAAAGAGAAATATGGACATAGAATTAGAGTTAGAGGGAAAGAACAACAAAAAAAAAAAAAAAAAAAAAAAAAAATGAAAAGAAATACTGCAATCAGCTTACCCTGGCTGGAGGAGAGCACAGTCCTGATTTGATGCTGTAAAATATATAGATTTTTTTTATTACAGCTTGACAAATTAGTCATGAGAAATTAACAGAGTGTGCAGAGTTATCAAAGGGGTGTTATGTACAATGTGAAGCAAAGTTTAGTTGTTTATGTTGACAGAGCAACATGGCATCTTGCTGCAATGATATAGAATTTAACTGATGAAACAATTGATTTTATCATTTTAGTTTTAATACTCAAGTTGCACAAAGTTAAACTTTATTTGCATTAATGCCAGAATAATTCATTTGTTATGAATAATTATCTTTTGGTTTATATCCATCAGGTTTGAGAAAAAAAAGAAAAGAAAAGAAAAAGAAATTAAAGTATACATAGATAAATATTACAAAAGATTTCCCACTTCAGATAAATGCTTTTCTTTTGAACTTTCTATTTATCAAAAATTCCTGAGGAAAAAAAAAAAAAAAGAAAGAAAGAAAGTTTCCACAAAAACATTAGCACACCTGTTTTAAACATTGATAATAATAAGAAATGTATCTATAATGATTTCTGAAGGATCATGTGACACTGAAGACTGATGCTGAAAATTCAGCTTTGCCATCACAGGAATAAATTACATTTTAAAATATATTTAAATGGAAAACAATCTTTTAAATTGTAGTATTTCATAATATATCCCTTTCTACAGTACTGTGTGATAAAATGACTTGTACAGTGATTTCTGGTCATACTGCCCATTATTTTTTTGACCAAAATGTTTATGTCTCTGAACTAAATCTGAGTGTACCAATAGCACCCTCAAGTGGTACATTTCAATAAATAAAAAAAAAAAAAAAAAAAAAATCAGACAGGAAGACTCTTACCCTTCGCTGCAACAACAGCCTGCACTGTATTGTATTTTTCCAGCAACTGAATACTCTGCTCCTCATCATATCCAAGATCCTAACAAGAAGAAAGGAAAAGCCTTTATCCATTACAGGCCTGAAATTATATACTTTTCTTTTGCATTACACCTGGATTGCATTATTTTTGCTTCCAAATTAAGTATTTTTAAATCCAACCCCATTCTAAGAAATTCAAAGGAATAATTTACTCAAAAATGAAAATTATTTACTCATCCTGCTGTTATTTAAAACCTGCTTAACTAATGTTCCTTCCATGGAACAAAAAAAAGGAGATACTTAGAATGTCTGAGGTGTTTTTATTCCAACCAAAGTTATGCAGCTCTAAAAATTACACATGAATGAGTCATACTGAAATGCTCATTTTTTCCATTGGTGTTCCACTGAAAGGAAAACAAAGATTTGGAACAACAACAACAAAAAAGTAAACGATTCATGACTATTTATCTTGAGCTTTTATGTGTTTTCTCATGACAATGACGTACAACTTTGTGCATTCAATGGACACGTTTTATCACTATGTTTGGTAGTGTGTTCCCTGGGAATCGATCCCACAACCTTTTCATTAGCTCTGTGCTCTACCAATTGAGCAACAATAAGAGATCCAGACCTTACCGTAAGTTGTTGCACTTTACAGTACAGGAGGTCATTGACGGCTTCTTCACAATCTTGGTCTAGTTTTAGCACCTGTTCCATGGCTTTCTCAGCTTCACTGTACCTCTATTACAAACAAACCCACATGCAAATTTATTGATACTCATCTAAATGCAGATTCAATCCATTTACAGGGAGAAAAAACAAATATGCCATTGGGTCGCACCTTAAGCCCCATAAGTGCACTTCCCCTACGGTAATAGCCTTTGGGCCAATCAGGAGCAATCTGAATGGACTTCTCAGCATCTGCGAGGGCCAGAGGGTACTGCTCCAGACAACAATAGCAGTAGGAGCGATTCCCAAAAAACCTGTTTTCAAAATATCAGAGTGAATTAATGAAAACAACAAAAAAAGAAAAGATATTTGGATATGGTTTCAGTCAAATCAAAGCGTCACCTGTAATCTTTCGGGTCGCATTTGATGGCCTCTGTAAACAGACTAACCGCTTGTGTGTACTGGCCCTCCTGAACGAAGTGAATCCCTTTTTCTGGAGTGAAGAGAAAGAAAGATGATATGGAGGAGACTGCATAAGTAAAGAACAACAGCACATGTTTAAAAATGATAAACTGTGAAACTCAATTGTGAATAATGTTCACCTAAAAATTTTAATTGGGTCATTAGCTCAACCTCATGTCATTTCAAACCTGTATGACTGACTTTCTTCCAAGGAACACAAAGAGTACTTCTTTTTGAAGATCATCCTGGAATATCTTTTTATTTTTATAAAATGAAAGTGAATGTGGACTGGGGCTGTCAAGGTTTAAAGTAAAAGCCCCTAAAGGGAACATAGTGAAGGGAAAAAAAACAAAAAAAAAAAACATTTAGATTCTTTTGCGTTCCCCGAAACACTTCGCTTGCAAAGGACACAAAAGTTTTGTGAGTGAATGCAAAGTTTCTTGGGGGAACGCAAAGTTTTATGAGCGAACACAAAACTTTTGTGAGAATGCAAAAGCACTAAATTTTTTTTTTTCCTTCCATCTCATTTTTTTTTTCTATGACCATGTCCCTTTAGGGGCTCCATTCCAAAGAGATAAAATAAAGCACCATAAAAGTAATCCATACAATTCATAAGCCAAGACTTCTGAAGCCAAATTATGGCATTTAATTCATTTTCCTAAAGAATGTCCAGGACTTTGACAAAGTTTCACATTTTATGCTCAATGGAAGAAAGAAATCATATAAGTTTGGAACAACATAACACTAAGTTAATAATGTCAATTTTAATTTTGGGGTGAACTACAAAACCATTTACATACTGGACATACATCCCTTCTCTAATCTGAATCTTTTTGTGTGTGTGAAAGAATTACATACCTACTAGTAAGGCACTTCTTTTAGTTTTAGCATCTGATAAGCCAATGTCCTGTTAAAAAAGAAAAAAGAAAAAAAAACAAAGTATAATATATTAATTGCGATTTAAAGCAGGGTGGGGTGCAGCAGCTCATTTACATTTAAAGATACATGCATAAAAACAGCATGTTTTCCACTCAAAAATGGGCATTTACAACATGGTAAAATAAATGATCTGTTAAGTATTTTGAGCTGAAATTTCACAGATACATTCTGGGTACACCTGAGACGTATATTACATCATGTAAAAAGAGGCATAATAGGTCCGCTTTAATGGCACAATATGTAAGATTTTTGGATTAAAATATCCAAAAACCACTAGAACAATGTTATATATTTGTTGACTTGTGTACTTACATTATCTCAAATGTTTCCAAGAACGTTTAAATCCAGAGAAATAAGCAATTTACCCAGGACACGGACCATGTCCGTGTGTCGCCTATCAATGACATCATACCCGCGTTACCCTCGGTTTCCGGTTTGATTTTGAAGAAACCATGGAAACACCAAAGACGCTTTAATATATTAGGCTATACGTTTTATCAGACAGGCGAGTTGTTTGGATGGAAACATTCATTAACAGAAAACTAATCATGTTATAAAGCTCAACACAGTAAGTCTTATTGTTTAAATCGCATTTTCTTGATTTCCCGCGAGTGCCATGTTTTACCATGCCTAATATCGATCTAGCGTTCTGCAGTGTTCAACAAGTGTCTCATAGTAGCCCCCGAGGGAATGCAGAGTAGCACTGTAACAACTTTCAACACACAAATGTATCTAATATGATAAATCAGCACTGCTTCACCACACATACGCTTGACCAGAAGAAGCGGAAGCAGCAGCTACAACATAATAAAAGTTCTGCTGCTTTCGAGACGCGTATCGCGCTCATCTCTCATTAGCATTCGCTCCAGCGGCCTCGTTTCTGCTTACACAGCACTCGGCCCTGCTCTGCTTCATACTACAGTAACGGTAATAATCTCATTAATGAACATGATTTCTGCCCAAGTCCTGTCCCGATTCTTTTCCACCGGCTGTAGACATAAGACAACACCTCCCATGATTCCACGAAATCAAGGCGTCATCAAGCTATGCCTTTGTTTTGAATAAGTGACCTCTAGTGGTGATAATACCCGGCATAATGTGAACTGGGCTTGCTGGGTAGAAGCATAGTATGGTGAAACATGCAACCTGTCATGACAGTGGCATCTCTACCAGCTGAAAGATTAAAAGCTGTCATATAAGTCCACAGTGACAGCACCGTACAGATTTATGAACTACGTTAATACCCAATAATCCCAAAGCCCAGGTTCAGCAGTTATGGGCTCCACAGGACACTGAATAAACACTTAAACTCACTTCTCCAGTCCTGCTCTCATTTTCCTTGTTCTCTTTCGACTTGTAAGCTCCTTTACTTTTAGCTTTGGGTCGAATGTGACTGACAGCATTGGCAACAAAAGCACTGTTCACATCCCACCCTGGGTCCTGAAAATGAGGAAACAGTGCCAAAGTCAGCAATTTAAACAATAAAACATTTAAACAGCAAACTCTGGAAGTCCATCAGCTATGGCAGTATGGTTGTTTCCATTTTCATACCTCCTCACTAGAACGGGCCGTCGGCTGCCGGTTGCTTTTGTTCCCTGAAGCCAGTGGAGGTCCGGAAGGACTTGTACTTGGAGGAGTGACAGGCTTCTCTTCCACCTTTGAAAGGCCAATAACTTCCACCTCCTCTGACTCAGAGTCCTCAGACTCATCGAGTTCAGAATCAGCTCCAGCATTCTCCTCCCCCTAAAAAAGAAAAGAAATATCACATTTTTAAAAGTGTGTATTGCTTGTTGAGCTAGGAGCGTAATAGCGTATACATAAAATGTATGTAAAATTACAATAGACAAAGTACCTCTGTTCTACAACCTAGTAAGCTGCCTTTAAAGGCATCATCAGTGTCACCCAAATGCCTGGCCTTCTAAAATAATGTATCTTGTTTCAGCCAACAGTTCTCTAACTATTCAGTTTCCACTAAAATATTAAGCAGAACAACATAAGAAATTTGTCGTGAGCACCAAATCACCATATTAAAAGGAATTATGAAGGATCATGTGACACTGAAGACTGGAATAATGATGCTGAAAATTCAGCTTTGCCATCACAAGGATAAATTACATTGTAAAATCTTAAAATAGAAAAGAGTAATTATAAATGGCAATAATATTTTACTGTTTTATTGATGCAGACTTGGTGAGCATCAGAGACTTCTTTCAAAGACATTGAAAAAAATATTACTGACTCCAGACTTTTGAACAGTAGTGCGTGTGTGGGCTGTCAAGCGATTAAAAATTTTAATCTAATTAATTACATGATGTGGCAATTAATCGCACATCAAATTTGGCTGAGAAGTTAGCCCCAAAAGTTAATTTAAAGTCATTATTGTGTTAAATGAGAAAAGCATCAAATAGACATTACAAAAAGTAACTTTAAAAAAATATATATATATTTTATTTGATTTAACACAGAATTTATTACACAAACTTTTAGGCTTCAATGGCTATGAAGGTGAGCAAATGATGACTGATGAAATTCTTTTTTTGGGTGAACTATACCTTTAATAGGTTTTTATTAATATGGAAATATGAAATACATTTTTTTGTCACGAAATGATACTCTATTGGCACTTTTCCATCGCGTGGAATGGCTCGGCTCGGTTCAGCTCGCTTACTTTCGGTTTGTTTTTCCACTGCAGTTTAGTACCACTTCAAAGTGGTTGGACTGATCGTTATAGTTGCGCCACCTCTACTGCCATGGATCCGCTCCTCGGCTACCAACGAGTCTGCGCCTCATCCACTGACCACAATACAGCCATTTCTTTTTTTCAAGTTGCGTGAGACGGTCGTTTAAAGCAAGTTGTTTAAAAAAAAAAAAGAAAAGAAGTGATACTGCAGTGGCTGTTACTGACTATTTAAATCTAGCAGGTTTGGTGTCTCGTGTTTCAAATCCAATGACGCTGGTAGTGACGATTCTCTCTGACTAATCAGTGATCTGCAGTGTTTACACGTCACATTTAGTATCGGTACGGCACGCTTGGAACCTCAACCGAGGTGGTACTATTTAAGCGAGCCGTACCGTTCAGTACCGAGCCGTCCTATGCAGTGGAAAAGCGCCAAAAAGTGAGCCGTACCGAGCCGTAAATCAACAGCCCTTATATTATATTATATTATATTATATATTCACACACACACACACACACACACACAATAGTTTATAAGGAAATTACTGTCACACCCCAAGTTAATTCTGATTGGTCCATTGTTTTAAAACTGACATTAAATGTACTGCATAATAAAAACTTAACTATTTTTAACATGCTCTCTTAAACACCCAGTAACTGTGGTTAACCTAGATGAGATGCACTGATCTGCTGCAATGTTTTTAAAAGGAACACATCCTGTGTCAAAGCCCTCATGCCATCCTCACCATTAAACTAGTTTCAATTTACCTGTTCAGTACTTTCATCCTTTTTAACCCGCTCTAGTTTCTTCCGCTGCCGTTGACGCTAAAAAAATAAAAAAAAATTTTGGCAGCAACACAATGCACATAATGAAATCCCACATATTTATGGCTCCGTTCACAATAAGAGCACAATTTAAAACAATGCTTAATAGATCTGCCCTGACAGTAAACTCTGTGTTAAAGGTGATTCATTCTTGTCCTTAGTGTGGTAAAGTTGATCTCCTCTCACCTTCCTCTTGGCTTTGCGCCTCTCTGCTTTCCGTCTGGCCTTCTCCTCATCACTAAGACCCTCCTCACCATTTAAGACATCCTGTAAAACACACACAAACCCAAATGTGACAGGGTATCAGGAACAAACAGACATGCAGGTACTGTGCAAAACACTGTGCAAAATAGCAGCAAATAGAGGTCTGCTACTTCATCAAAGATGTTTAAGAAGGAAATTTTACCATATTTAAGAAAGACTTCTTTAGTTATAGGCACTAAAACAAGGTTGAAAATGTTACAAAACCACCTTGGTGGACTTTGGCCTCCATAAATCCATATGCTGATTGACAATGTACAATGAAGCCAGTGTTGCTCTCCCTATGAGTGGTTAACCAAAATAAAATGTAACTCAAAGCTTAAATTCTTAAAGATGACCGCAGGGTAACAGTTTTTGGTGAGCAGACAACTGTCTGATATTATATAGTCTGTGGAAGAATGCACACTATGATGGGTAGATAAGACAATTTGAATGTTGCAGCATGAATCTGAAACATTCACCAAAACAACAGTGTTTCTTGGAACAAAAGAGCCTCAAAGCAACTGCAAAAAATATTTTTGAGCACACTGACCTGACCTTAACCCAACTGATATGTTGAGACATGACTAGAAGATAAAGTTCATTCACTTCTTTTTATGTTTTTGAAAAAAACTCTCTAAATGCGCATAAAGGCTGCATTTATTTGATCAAAAATGCAATAAAAACAGTAATATTTTTGAAATATTACAATTTAAAAATAACTTTTGTAGTTAAATATATTTAACAATATAATTTATTACTGTGATGGCAAAGCTGAATTTTCAACATCATTACTCCAGTCTTCAGTGTCACATGATCCTTCAGAAATCATTCTAATATGCTGATTTGGTCAGAAAAATTTCAGGATTCTTTGAATAGAAAGCATTTGAAATTTTGAAAAATTGATTTTTTTTTTTTTTTTGTAACATTCTAATGTAACAAGTCTTTGCTGTCTGTTTTGATCAATTTAATGAGTCTTTGCTGAATAAAAGTTAAATTTAAGTGGGAATCTATAATGCCCCTTTTTCAAAATGTAATATAAGTCTCTGGTGTCCCCAGAACATGTCAGCTCAAAATACCCTACAGGTCATTTATTATAGCTTGCCAAATTTGCCCCTATTTGGATGCGAGCAAAAACACGCCGTTTTTGTGTGTGTCCATTTAAATCCAAATGAGCTGCTGTACCCTGCCCGCTTTCCAAAAGAGAGCAGAGATTTAACAGCTCGCTTTTCGGTTGCTCAACAACAAAGCTGGAGAATCTCACGCAGCCAAAATGAGGATTGTCAGTAACAGCGTTCAGCCTTACATCGTTCAAACCGGAGTCGACACTGATGGAGAGACTCAGGAAGAAGTTACATCTTTTAGAATGCAACCGGACATTTCTGAATGGTTAGTGGATAAATTTATGTAGTTGCTGTGGAGTTGATTCAACTCATCGACTAGCATGTGTCGACATGTTAATCTTTTGAGCAAATCCAGCGTTAAATTGACCCTCGTTTGTGAAGCAGTCCGGCATAAAATGACGGCATCGTAACAACACTCTACGACAACAATTCTTCCTCTTCTCTAAAGCAGCCAACATGGCCTCACCCACTTTGTTGTGTGTTCTCGTTGTAGTCCCTACTAGCCATTTGTTATAGTCCTTAAAAAGTGATTTCTTTCTGTAAAAGAAAATATACCCTTTTTCATTGAACTTTGAGCATCACAACTTTGCAGATGTTGTTTATGCTCAAGCAGCAACATTACACACTAAAGTTAAAAAAAGTGAAATCATAATCAAGGACCCCTTTAAAAATAAATAAGTGAGCCACTGCGGCTAGTGGTTTTCTAAAGTTACTAGCCACAATTTTGACATCAACACCATTAGGAAAAACTAGCATATAAATATTTTTAATATTATCTCATAATTTGGCGGCAGGTATATTAGGCTGCTGTCACTTTAAGACCTGAAGCACAGATCCATTATACTGTTACACATGTGTTTTCTTTCTCTACTGTTTACTTTCACTTAAAACATAACTGACTGTGTTGACGTGAATACTCGCCAAGACCAGCATTTTGACATTATTTTGTGTGTATTTGACTGATTAAGCACAATAAGCAGCGAAAAAGAACTCAATTTAGTACTGAGAGGCGGCTTTATGTACGTGCATTTTGGGTGTGAGCACAAAATCCGCAGGAATGAGTATACTTATGTGCAATCCCATGGTGAAATTCAAGCCCTGTAACACTAACAATATTAATCCGAAGCAAATAAAACGTGTGAGTGAGGGGAAGCGGGTTTGTGTATCAACTCGCTGTTGGAGAGATGAAAGAGCGAGAAAGTGGTATTGTTTATCTCTTCTGCGGAAAACGAGTATTGGAAGCGTTTCAGATATTTCAGTATCAATATGTATCGAAAAATAGATATTTTCGACAACACTACATTGCACTTTTCAGATGCCATTTTAAAAGACTACAATTAAAAAAAATTTTATATATTATATATAAAATTCAACCCACCAAAGTGAATACAGTAGTATGACTGACTGCGTTACATGCATTGATTACTCCGATTGAAACCTTCTGGCGGAGACGCAGAGTGCACGTAAGCTGAATCGTAGCGTTTGCCAGTCAAGACTAACAGATTCATTATTTATTAGAGATGCCAGCAAATGTAAGATGTACAAAGTACAGATGTGTGTGTAAAAATGTAAAGAGTGAAAGTAAAAAGTTAGGAAGTTAAGAAAAATAAATAGTAAAGTAAAGTAAAGTACTGATACCAGAAAAATCTACTTAAGTACAGAAACAAAGTATTTACTTTCTTTCTGATGGGCAGTAACTTCATTATATATTATATACTTAGTGTGTATATATGTAGATATATCTATCTTACCAACCCCAAATATTTTAATGGTATTCTAAATATGAAGTATTTATAGTGGCCTTATATATTAATTAAACTTTATATATACACACAGGTGCTGGTCATATAATTACAATATCAAAAAGTTGATTTATTTCACTAATTCCATTCAAAAAGTGAAACTTGTATATTATATTCATTCATTACACACAGACTGATATATTTCAAATGTTTATTTCTTTTAATTTTGATGATTATAACTGACAACTAAGGAAAATCCCAAATTCAGTGTCTCAGAAAATTAGAATATTGTGAAAAGGTTCAATATTGAAGACACCTGGTGCCACACTCTAATCAGCTAATTAACTCAAAACACCTGCAAAAGCCTTTAAATGGTCTCTCAGTCTAGTTCTGTAGGCTACACAATCATGGGGAAGACTGCTGACTTGACAGTTGTCCAAAAGACGACCATTGACACCTTGCGCAAGGAGGGCAAGACACCAAAGGTCATTGCAAAAGAGACTGGCTGTTCACAGAGTTCTGTGTCCAAGCACATTAATAGAGAGGCTAAGGGAAGGAAAAGATGTGGTAGAAAAGTGTACAAGCAATAGGGATAACCGCACCCTGGAGAGGATTGTGAAACAAAACCCATTCAAAAATGTGGGGGAGATTCACAAAAAGTGGACTGCAGCTGGAGTCAGTGCTTCAAGAACCACTACGCACAGACGTATGCAAGACATGGGTTTCAGCTGTCGCATTCCTTGTGTCAAGCCACTCTTGAACAACAGACAGCGTCAGAAGCGTCTCGCCTGGGCTAAAGACAAAAAGGACTGGACTGCTGCTGAGTGGTCCAAGGTTATGTTCTCTGATGAAAGTAAATTTTGCATTTCCTTTGGAAATCAGGGTCCCAGAGTCTGGAGGAAGAGAGGAGAGGCACACAATCCACGTTGCTTGAGGTCCAGTGTAAAGTTTCCACAGTCAGTGATGGTTTGGGGTGCCATGTCATCTGCTGGTGTTGGTCCACTGTGTTTTCTGAGGTCCAAGGTCAACGCAGCCGTATACCAGGAAGTTTTAGAGCACTTCATGCTTCCTGCTGCTGACTAACTTTATGGAGATGCAGATTTCATTTTCCAACAGGACTTGGCACCTGCACACAGTGCCAAAGCTACCAGTACCTGGTTTAAGGACCATAGTATCCCTGTTCTTAATTGGCCAGCAAACTCGCCTGACCTTAACCCCATAGAAAATATATGGGGTATTGTGAAGAGGAAGATGCGATATGCCAGACCCAACAATGCAGAAGAGCTGAAGGCCACTATCAGAGCAACCTGGGCTCTTATAACACCTGAGCAGTGCCACAGACTGATCGACTCCATGCCACGCCGCATTGCTGCAGTAATTCAACTAAGTATTAAGTGCTGTACATGCTCATACTTTTCATGTTCATACTTTTCAGTTGGCCAAGATTTCTAAAAATCCTTTCTTTGTATTGGTCTTAAGTAATATTCTAATTTTCTGAGATACTGAATTTGGGATTTTCCTTAGTTGTCAGTTATAATCATCAAAATTAAAAGAAATAAACATTTGAAATATATCAGTCTGTGTGTAATGAATGAATATAATATACAAGTTTCATGGAATTAGTGAAATAAATCAACTTTTTGATGATATTCTAATTATATGACCAGCACCTGTACACTTCTAAGGCCACTATACATGTCGTTGTGCAGAAATCGAAGAATAGCCACAGTTGTTAAAAGACCTGAATTAAATTTTAATTAAATTTCAGACTTAAAACTATTGGTCAGAAAACGTATGCAAGCAGTTTATTCAAAAACAACAGGGGAACATGCAGGTCATTCTCATTGCTGAGTTAACTATCTTTTCAATTCATAAAAAAAAAGCCCAACATTCTTGTACCTGTGAGAGTGTGTCGTCATTCTGCCCGGGGAGGGCACCTGTGTCCATCTCCTCTGGCCTCTCATCACTGGAGCCTGTGGGAAAAATGCAGAGAAAACAATCCACAAGTCCAAAGTTCAATTCAAGCCAATAAAATATAGCATCATTAGCCAACATCACACGTTTTGAGAGTTAAAAACATTCAATAATGCAGAAATTATAATCAACACAAGCCACTTGTTTTGTATTAGATTATGTGGTCAAATCCCAACATTTACCATTTCCTAGTTCTTTATAAACTTTAAATGCTCACGACACCCAAAGTAAGAAAAAAAAAAAAAAAAAAACACATACATTTGTGACTATGAAATGACATTTCAGTCAGACTAGTAAAAACCCATGAAAACTTTCGTCACACCCAAATCTTGGTTTTTACTTCTCTAACTGCATTAGCCAATATACAATACTGTACATAAACTCAAAGCCTATATCATATATTTTTAGCCTTGACTGCTGATGTCTGTTTACTTAGCATTTTCAGGGTCCAGCTGTGCAAAGTTTTTAATTTCACATCATGTCTGGCACAGAAAAGCCAACTAAACCAGAGTAAAATGAGTCATCAGCATCAGCAAAAAGAAAAACACACTCACTCAACAAACATGGGACCTAAAGCCCTGCAGCACTGCAATTCAGTTGTCAGCTATCCTAAATTTCCCCTGCAGCAATGGTAAAATTAGACCTTGCAGAAATTTCTCTAAGCTACACGGCCTCACATAAACTACACAGCTCAAAACATTCCTCAAGAAAGCCATTTACACTGCGGCCTAGTAAAGCAATACTTTCTCTGAAGATCGTCCAACGACAGATTTTTGGATTATGCCATTAGCTAAACAAAGCAGATGGTTTTCAGACTACATTTTTCAGGTTTTGTTTTCTTTTATGGGATTCCTGACAGCTCAGTGATAGTTTTATACTTGATTCAGCCCAGGGCTTTGATTAATACACAACCATCTGTACAATGTCCGAAACCTACATTTTTGTTTGACATAAACAGCACAAAATGACCAAGACCCACTTTTTTTGCATTTCTTAGCCAAACAATACCATTCCTGTTTCAGAAAGAGACAGAACTTTACAAGCTTGCTAACTGAATCCTTTGGTACAGAGAAGTGAAGATACATTAGACGCTCTAAAAAACACGTTTTTTGTATCTTCAACCACTCCCATTAGCCATTACAACACTCTTAATATCCCACATAATTGTTCACATACAGCAAAGAGATGCACACGGTTTGCCTTCAGTTATAAATCACAGCCAAAGTAGCACCACAAATCTCAGGCAAAGGCAAATGCATGCTCTGCTTCGCCTAAGAAGCAGGCCGTGATCTGAGATGAGTTCTGTGGTTGCAGAGAAGTGATGCATCAACCAGCAAACTTCCCTTTAAGTGACTCATCTCACACTTCGATAGCCTCGTGACAATGGCAGTCTAAAAAACTGATTTACCTAGCTAAGATACAGAAACCGCAGGTGGCCCTCGGCTAGTCACATCTTCCTTGGATCATGCAAACTGTTCCATGCAAAAATCCCGACTGATACTGTTTTCACTGCTGCCAGTCAGTGCGCAGAATCCATTTGATTAAAACAGCAGTCGACAATCTTGATTCATGCTACAAATAAGTAAATACTTGCATGCAGAAAAGGACAGTAAAGACATGTTACAATGTTAACAACAATTTTTATTTAAGCTACTTGGATACCCTGTCAACCTTCTACATCTCTGATCATTTTACAGTGAATGCAACAGACAGGCAAATAGCAATGTACAGCAACAGCCCTGGTGGGAGAAAACTATGCACACCTCAGCATTTAATGATGGATCATGCTCTTAAGCATATTTATCTACCACCAACTTTGAGTACAGCCCAATATTAGACAACACAATACAGCAGTACTTCATGTAATGACAATTCACCAAAAACAAAGTTTCCAATTAAAAGCTAAATGGGCTTTACCACCTGATGTCATTGGGGAAGCTTTTCAAGTTCCTCAAAGAATTTTTATTTTCTAGCTTTTTAGAAAACCATCCATGTATTGGTGTTTTAAAGAGCCCAGACACCAAAACTCTGGTCTGAAGAATCTAACTGGTAGCTGTGTTTCAGAACGTCTGATCATCGGCTGGTCTACCCATACGTATGTACACCCATCAGGCATAACATTATGACCACTGACAGGTGAAGTAAATAACACTGATTATCTCTTCATCACGGCACCTGTTAGTGGGTGGGATATATTAGGCAGCAAGTGAACATTTTGTCCTCAAAGTTGATGTGTTGGAAGCATGAAAAAATGGGCAAGCGTAAGGATTTGACAAGGGCCAAATTGTGATGGCTAGACGACTGAGTCAGAGCATCTCCAAAACTGCAGCTCTTGTGGGGTGTTCCAGGTCTGCAGTGGTCAGTATCTATCAACAGACGAGCTACTGTAGCTCAAATTGCTCAAGAAGTTAATGCTGGTTCTGAAAGAAAGGTGTCAGAATACACAATGCATCGCAGTTTGTTGTGTATGGGGCTGCATAGCCGCAGACCAGTCAGGGTGCCCATGCTGACCCCTGTCCACCACCGAAAGCGCCAACAGTGGGCAAGTGAGATCAGAACTGGACCACAGAGCAATGGAAGAAGGTGGCCTGGTCTGATGAATCACATTTTCTTTTACATCACATGGATGGCCAAGTCTGTGTGTGCTGCTTACCTGGGGAACACATGGCACCAGGATGCACTACGGGAAGAAGGCAAGTCGGCGGAGGCAGTGTGATGCTTTGGGCAATGTTCTGCTTGGGAAACCTTGGGTCCTGCCATCCATGTGGATGTTACTCTGACACGTACCACCTACTTAAGCATTGTTGCAGGCCATGTACACCCTTTCATGGAAATGGTATTCCCGGGTGGCTGTGGCCTCTTTCAGCAGGATAATGCGCCCTGCCACAAAGCAAAAAAATGGTTCAGGAATGGCTTGGTCTCCAAATTCCCCAGATCTAAATCCAATCGAGCGTCTGTGGGATGTACTGAACAAAGAAGTCTGATCCATGGAGGCCCCACCTCGCAACTTACAGGATTTAAAGGATCTGCTGCTAACATCTTGGTGCCAGATACCACAGCACACCTTCAGGGGTCTAGTGGAGTCCATGCCTTGACGGGTCAGGGCTGTTTTGGTAGCAAAAGGGGGACCAACACAATATTAGGAAGGTGGTCATAATGTTATGCCTGATCGGTGTATATGTAGATGCCTCTGCTCCAGACATGTCAACCATCTTGGAATGATCAACATTTCAGATGCTCACAATAATAATACATCACTCACAATAAAAATCAATGAGTTTTCCAAGATGCCACAACATTGTGCAGTCTCTGGTTGTAAAAAATGCAGAGATTTGAAATGGGATAAACTTTCACAGCTAAGAATGTGTTGGTTTGTGTTTTTATAGCACAGTTCCACAGACAGGGCTTAGATTAAGCCAGGATTAGGCCTTAGTTCAATTAGGACATTTAAGTAGCTTTTATAAATGTGTCTTAGAAAAAAAAAAAAAAATTGTCATATTACTGGTGTGTATCTCGAGACAAAACAATGGCACGGACATATTTTAAGATACATCAGTGCAAGATGATTTCAGTTAAGACAGCTCAAACATCCATTTTAGTCTAGGACTAGGCTTAAGCCTTGTCTGTGAAACTGGGGGAATATGTAATAATTCAATATTACTTTACTATGGTAACTATGGTAGTACTTTACTATGGTAACTTTTGAATATCGTGTTAGCGAAAGCCTTTGTCTTGTTGTATTGTGTTAGTTTAGCAAAATCATCACCTGAAGTCTATTGCAGACATAGATATTCATGCATCTAAATGTTCACGTTTAAGTGTTTGACCGTTCCAATATGGCGAACGGCTTACATATAGCGGACCATAGAAACAGCCGGTAATTAGGCAGGCATGCCTGCATGTATATTATATATGTATATGTATGTGTGTGTGTGTGTGTGTGTGTACCAGCTATACCACATTCCAAAAACCTTCTGGACCACATTAAACAAGCTATGAACCAGTGATCATGTTCCAAAACATAGCTACTAGCTTGGATTTTCCAACAAAGATCAAGAATTTTTTTTTTTTTTTTTTTTTTTTTTTTAAAAAGCATCATATGGGCAACTCAAGAACCCTAAATGGTTTTTGATAAGAAGATTTGTTGATTATCCTAAAGAAACATTGAAGAACCTTTATATTTATGACTGAATGAAAAATAAAATGTTTGCCATTAGACTTGAGGCAACCTATAAACCCCAAACCGTGCTTTTAAATTTACAATCCTGCTATACCCATTACAAATTATAACTAAATTAGGATGCATCTGAACTGGTTTGTCTGAAAATGTTTATTCTTGACAAAACACATTTAAACAGGAAATTGTCAGCTGTTAAAATCACGTTTAGTGTGTCTGTGATTCACAGGCCTTTTGCATGTGATTTCTAGTATTTGAAATAATAAACCAAATCAGTTTAAACAAAAAGCCTGTGATAAACGTATACATTTCATTTTTAGCCTACTCCATAGTCGTATGTAGATAAATTCACAAAAAAATCTGTGAGAGTTTAACAAACAACTTAAGTTCATTAGCTATTCTTCGTAATGTTTAATATTTAGCATTAAATATGGATTTGACAGAAATTAAAGTTTAGATACATTACCATACACAAATAAAAGCTATCCGCGTGACAACCGCAGATACAATTATATTAAAAAACATTTGCATAATTGCCATCATGATTTCTTTAATACACTTTTATATGTATATAAAACTGACTCACATGATATCACTATCACTAAAGTGCCTTACGACGAGATAAGCAGATTGTGCCCTGTGTTTTACGCTCTGATTCATGGAAAACTAACTTTATAACTCGAACAGGCAGAAGCAAAGTTTCCATGCAGACGTGAAACTCACCGCTGAGCCCCAGTAACCGGCAGAAATCCAAACTGAACTTCATTAGTCCAACCATCCAGCATTATTACCCTAAATACGACTACAGGAACATGTATACGACAGAATACACGTTAAAACAACAAATGAAGCGACATATTTAAACTTGTGGCGATATTTGTGTGGCTGTTTCTCTTCCTGGGCGTCGAGCGGAGCGTCAGGCGTGTGTGTTGAACTGCACTCAAGCGCCTCCCAGTCTTAAAGGGCCGCAGGGGCCATACTTGTGTCCTGGAGCCAAACTTCTATTCAAGTCAAAAGGCATATATTTGTCATTTGCACAATTACAATGGGGAATGTGAGCATTGAAATGCTTGAAATGCTCAGACTTACAGTAACATTAACGGGACCATACACAAATTTAGTAAACATGACCATACACAAATATAAATACAAAGTGGAGGGCACTGGGATATTAAAGTGACATGATGTGCTTAGTAGTGAGAACAATAAATAAGTGGCAGTAACAAATACGATAAAGAGAAGGGAAAAAAGGTATTAGGAGTAGTAAGTATTCCTGAGTAAGAATACTGAGGTAGAAGTCTTAGTGTTCGGAGTGAAAAGTAAAACGTAAAATGTCGCAGAGTTAGATGAATAAATATAAAAGTGACAGTAACAAATACAATAAATAGTAAAAAGTATTAACATTATGGGATAAAGCTCCTCCTCAATTTCAGAATCCTGTCTGAATATTCCCATCATAGGTTAATTTGCAAGTCACCATGAAATCAAAATTCTTATTTTTATGGAATATTGCAGTTTTTTGCAGTCATTATGTGCCCTCATAATCTTTAAATAACTTACCCTCCCTCTTGCAGCAACATCTCTTCTGTGTTGATGTGTTTACTGGCGTGAGGGCGGGACAACCTGTCACTCACATGAGATCGACCAATAGCAAACCACAAGCATCCAACCATCCAATCAATTTCCAATGGACAAAATGAAGTCCCGGCCTATATTTTTTCTGGTTCAAGAAGCCATTTCACTCAGATATAAGTCACAACAGGGAAAAAGAGACCATCGCAACTTGCGTTTCATGCTGACTTTAATCCAGTTACCTTTTTTTTTTAAAAAAGTTTTTTTTTTTTTATTCACTATGTAGTAGATTTTGTCAAATCATTTAAACAAGTTAACCAAGAGTGTTAAAAATCATTGCTGAACTTTTATCACACTTGAAATTACTTTTGCGCTCTGTTGTTTACTGCACATTTGGCATATGTACTGTAGTAGGTCATCCGAATTTTCAAGCATGCAGAAAAAACATTTGCATACTGTGTGCAGTTTACATACTGTATATACTGAAGATATAGTAAGAGTTTTTCTTAGGTTAGCAAGCTATAATGAACATAGCCTTATTAAATGAATATTTGTTCTTTTGGAGTCTTGCCTGCGTGCTGTGATTTATTATCTAAATTAAAATGCATTATAGAAATCCTTTTATATTATTTTATGTAATTAATTTATTAAAGATGAAGTCTGCAGTTCTGCACCACTAGCTTCACAGAGCAGAATAGCAAAAATTAAGAATTAAGGAAAACAATAAAGCTTCAAAGACCCCTTACATTCATAGCACCAAATTAGTTTATTATCTATTATCAAAATAATATAATTTAAGTTATTATAAAAACAATGTCATAGCTTTTTGTCAGAAGATTCAATGTGGTCTTATTCACATGTTCCATCTCAGGTTATACAAAACACATTTAATAATGTATCAGTGAATGTTAAAATTAACATTAACTAAGATTAATAAATGCTGTAGAAGTATTGTTCATTCTTTGTTTATGTTAACTACAGTAGTTAACTAATGTTAATTAATTAAAACTTATAGTAAAGTGTTACCATGATTTCACGTATCTCAAATTTCACTAAAAAATAGATAGAATAGGGCAACATTTTGGGAGTGTTTCAAAGGCTGTGCAAGACACACAATGTCAGCAACACTTAATATTTGTCTTCATCTCTCTTTTCATTGAAATATCCCATTGGAAAATGATATTCCCCATTGAAGGCAGAGATCACAGTCGCTTGAAATCCGCCAGAACATTGAGAGCTGAATTCCAGCCGGCTGCACCCATAACACCTCCACCTGAATGAGAAAGGCTCAGATAAATGCTGGAGAACACAGGGGAGGTCATGCACGTCAAGCTCAATATTTACCTGACCTGGTTTTATGAAATGTGATATCACACTGATGACATTTCTAAACCCAATACGTACTGTTTTACTTTTTATTTATTCAGGCACAGACCTGGATGGCTGCCACTGCCACATAAGTATAATCCTTTGACAGGTGAGCGGTAGTCTGCGACGGAGGGCAAAGGTCTTGCCAGGTAAAGCTGATCCAAGGACATTGAGCCATGAAATATATTCTGTTGCATAAAAAATGCATTTAATTAATATTGGGAATGATATGATAAGCGAATTTACAACAATTAACTAAGATTTAGAGATAAAATTATCTATTAGATTCTGTATTATTGTGAAAATTACTAACAAAACAATACATTTACAAAAAGTCCATGTAAATGTCTATTAAATGAATTATATGATATGTTCATACCCCTCCAGTGAGACCAAAGACCCTTTCAAGATCAGGAGGGGTCAGGATGTCTTTGCCCACTATTGACTTTTTAAATCCAGGAGCGTAACGTTCAACCCAGTCGAATGCTGTGAAACGGAAAAAACAAAGTACCAATTACAACAAAGATCTTATTACTTCAAGGCATGTGATATCACTGTGGTAGCACAAACCGTGTCACTGTGTTTAAAAAGTAGGTAGTTCATGCCTGCCTATCAGAGTACAAATGGTTCTGTGGGAATGTTGGGGCAGTCTTAAAAAATGCACAAAATATCACATAAAAATCTAGACAAGAAACCCTGTTCTTGTATTATAAATTTTATATTTTATATTATATATTTCTGAAGGATCATACATATATATATATATATATATATATATATATATATATATATATGTATGTAAGCAATAAGGTATGAGAGGCTGTGCTGTATCATGAATAAGTCCCCCCTTCAACCCCTTCAGCCGTGACTTATTCACAATACAGCACTAGCCTCGAGTACCTCATTGCTTTTATAAAACGGTTATCACACAATACAAATATTAAAGCCAAAAATATGTAACAATGCAACTTTCATGAAGTAAACTCTTACTAAAAGCCTTCCTCCCGCCGGAAAAAATAGTCCCTGACTGTGAACAGAAGTTACATTATTACGCCATTAGATAGCGGCAAAGACTGTCTTTATGAGTGTGTCAGTCAGTAGCGAAGACTTTTACATTGAAAAGACTGAATTGTTGTGAACACGGAACAAGACGCAACTGACAAATGCTTTAACTAGCGCTGTCAGTCACGGAAAAAACCCTTAACATTAACTGTTAAAAGGACAAGATAATACGTCGGACATTTAAACTGATTTTTTTATTATGAACATACGACTGACCTGAGGAAAAAATGCTAAATCTGAATGCAGGTAATAAACTCGCTCACTCGATCTCTTTCTCACAACGCTATAATACAGTGTTGGGGCAACACATTACAACACATTACAAGTCATTTCATAATTTTATGTAATCAGATTACTTTTTTGATGTACTGTAACTAGTATATATATATATATATATATTACAGTGTTGGGGTAACGCATTACAAGTAACACTTTACATAATCAGATTACTTTTTTTATGTAACTAGTACATATATATGGGGTAACACATTACAATTAACATAATTTTAAGTAATATTACTTTTTTTGATGTAACTAGTAAAGTAATGCATATTACTTTTCAGTTTAAAGGTAGAGTCAGTAGAATTTCAAAAACAGATGCGAAGTGTGCTTTGATATCGCTATTCATGTGAGTACACTGGGTTTTGATTGTCTGGAGCTGCTGTGCTGTTTGCGATTAACAACAAACACTTTGTATTTACTCTTGTGTACTGTACGTTCATTTTTTGTGCTTTCTTGTCGTTTGTTCAACTGCGCTTTATTTTCCGTGAAGCATTTTGTTGCACGTCAGCTGTGATAAACAGACATCCACTCTCGCATTGCGTGTGTAACAGTGGCCAGATAATGAGAGTTTTACTGTTAAACCACTGCGCACTGACAGCCTCTAGAGAATGAGGTGTTTAGTGTCATTTAGTGCCAGCAGCGATCGGGCTGGGATTTGAGACTAACTCGGAGCAGGGTGGTTAGGATTGGAGTGTGAGTTTTGGAGGCGGAGCAATGAAGAGAGGGGTGTGTTTGTTTGGGTTGATTTCAGATATCAACAATGTCCAACAGCGTTTTTCAAAATCTACTGATCACACCTTTAAAGGTTTAGTTCACCCAAAAATGAAAATAATGTAATTTATTACTCACCCTTATGCCGTTCCAGACCTTCGTTCATCTTCGGAACACAAATTGAGATATTTTTGTTTAAATCCGATGGCTCAGTGAGGCCTGCATAGCCAGCAATGACATTTCCTCTCTCAAGATCCATTAATGTACTAAAAACATATTTAAATCAGTTCATGTGAGTACAGTGGTTCAATATTAATATTTTTGGTGCGCCAAAAAAACAAAATAACAACTTATATAGTGACGGCCGATTTCAAAACACTGCTTCAGTAAGCTTCGGAGCGTTATGAATCTTTTGTGTCGAATCATGATTCGGATTGCTGGCAATGCAGGCCTCACTGAGCCATCGGATTTCAACAAAAATATCTTAATTTGTGTTCCAAAGATGAACGAAGGTCTTACGGGTGTGGAACGGCATAAGGGTGAGTAATAAATGACATCATTTTCATTTTTGGGTGAACTAACCCTTTAATTAATTTGCTATGACATTTTTTATACTATTAAATTAAAATTCTCTCTCTTCTCCATAATGTAGTCACTTAGACGTGCATTCATGCGTGCACACGCAAGAACAGACAAAAAGTACAAAAGTAACAAAACACACTTTTAACTTTCAATACAAAGAGTTGTACAGTACGTAATATAACTCGTAATTTTAAGAGATCTTTTGTTTGTCATACAGTTCTAGGGGTCAGGAAATATTCGAAGTGTTCAGAATATAATAATAATATTCTAAATGTGTTTTTAAAAGAAAATGATGGTGTATGTTATATAGGCTATGTTGTTGAATGTATTACTGCTTTAAACACTTGCAAAAAAGAACTTCTCAGAAAAAGAAAAAAAATCTGCAAGGCCTGGAAGAGAGCGAGCCTCAGCCAGGTGAGAAAAATTAATGTAATGCATTACTTTTCATAAAAAGTAACTAAGGCTACTGCACACTGTCAGTTTTTTGGATTGACAACTGCATTTACTTACAGGTGTTAGTCTCGAAATGCTGTTCAAACAGCAACTTACAGTAGCGTTTAAAATACTGTCTGTATGAACATGCAACGGGAGTCAAGCCTGTATTCTATTAACCATAGCAGTGACCAAAGTAATATCAATGATGGTGACGTCCATAAAACTGAAAAGTCTTATCACTTTTGATACGACAAGACTCCAATCGAGCCGTGAATTCATCCGTTAAATCTTCATCACATCTGGAGAACGGAGCATTCGAATCGCGCGAAGCATACAAAACTGACAGGAACAGCTCTGATGGAGAACAGTGACTGTATCTAAAACCTTCAGATGACACACAGCTCATATCTCCGTCATTGTAAGTTACCGAAAGCGAAACCACACAAAATCCTGCAACACACTGTAGACACATGTTTGTGCAGTGCAGACTGGTTCTCTTGCACTGTATGATGTGACAGACAACTAGTTGTCCGGTCCGGTTCCGTTCACACAGAGCTGGTTTTACAAGAATGCGGTTGTGAGTCCTGAAAATTTATGTGTGTATTCAGTTATAGAATGCGGTTGTCACTCATGTAAATAACTGAGCTGTGTGTGAACGCAACCATATTAAGGACTCAAATACAGGACTGACAACCATTTCCTTCTGCTGTGTGAACGTGGACTTAATAACGTAATTAGTTACTTTTTTGAGGAGCAGCACAATATTGTAACACATTACTTTTAAAAGTAACTTTCCCCAACACTGTATGTAAGACTTCCGAGACCTTTTACATACACAAGCCTTATAATGCCTGTGCCTGCAAACGGCACACAAAAATGCAAATAAGGTACTAGGTACCGGTGTCAGCAAATCTCTCCCTGTCCTCATCGGTCCAAGCGTGGCGACCCTCCATCAAATATGGGGTAAACTGGATGAAGAGAGACAGCACATGACAGCCAGGAGGTGCTAGAGTCGGATCTAGCACTGAGGGAATGGTCATTTCTATCATAGGCCTAAACAAAAACACCAGAAGATGAATTGGAATATAATGTAAATTGCTGTGGTTTGGTGCAATGTATGGAAAACCATCACCATAAACCCCAACCCAGAGCAACAGATGTGCTGACTGTGAAACCCTTGTCAGGACTTGCAAATCCAGATATCCTGATGCCTTCATGTGTGTATAATGTGCAAATATTAGTTGTTCCATTATAAGCAGCACTGCAGGTTTTGCCAACCTGGAGGATGGGCGTCCCTGCTGGCCCTCCATGTAGGCCTCTTCCAGCACCTCCACACTCTCACAGTTCAGGTGGATTGAACACTGATGATGTGGACCTGGTTTTCCATCCGCACTATTCGGAGCAGCCAAGAAATTAGGCAGCTTGTCCACAGCCACTGTTCATTTGCAAAAAAAAGTCCAATCAACAATTTTACAGGGGAAAAAAATAAACCTCATTAATTAGTTCTTGCAAGGCAGCACTGTTTATATTCCTCAAATAGTTTGGTTAGAAATTTATTCTACATATCAAACTTCAGCAACTAATTTAGACCCAAATGCTTAGCATACAGGTATGTAGATAATTGTTTTGTTTTTTATAAACTTTATACTTTTTTAAATGAATTATAATTAGTTTTAATTATTGAATTATCAATTAATTATGAATCAAGTAATAATTATTTAAACTAAATTAGTGACTGAATATTCACCATTTAAATTAAACGGCAGTGATGATATCATCATAGTATTTGGACATAGATATGTATACGTAGATGCCTCATTGTTAAATTCCCAAAGAAATGGGACAACAGGTGAGAATGTGTTGGTTTGTGTTTTTAATTGTATTAATCAATATTACATGTTTTACTATGGTACTTTTATTGTTCTTACTTTTACTATGGTAACTTTTTAATGTTATGTCAAGTGACGCCTTCGTCTTGTTGTATTGTTTAGTTTAACAAAATCATCTGCTGAAGTCTATTTCATATATAGACATTCATAAATGCGTCTAACTATGGTTACAGTCGCTGTCAACTTGCTCTCGAATGTTCATGGACCGCTCCGGCTTACGTATAGCAGCCCATTAAAGCATTACTTCACCCAAAAATTAAAATTCTGTCATTAATTACTCACCTTCATGTCGTTCCACACCCCTAAGACCTTCGTTCATCTTCGGAACACAAATTAAGATATTTTTCATAAAATCCGATGGCTCAGTGAGGCCTCCATTGCCAGCAAGACAATTAACACTTTCAATACCCAGAAAGCTACTAAAGACATATTTAAAACAGTTCATATGACTACAGTGGTTCAACCTTAATGTTATGAAGTGACGAGAATACTTTTTGTGCGCCAAAAAACAAAATAACGACTTTATTCAACAATATCTAGTGATGGGCGATTTCAAAACACTGCTTCATGAAGCTTTGAAGCTTTACGACTCTTTTGTTTCGAATCAGTGGTTCGGAGCGCGTATCAAACTGCCAAAGTCATGCCCCCCAGTGGTGAACCATTAAAATTTCGAAGCACTTATGACATAACAAAGCCTCGTTTACTGAAATCACGTGACTTTGGCAGTTTGATACACGCTCCGAACCACTGATTCAAAACAAAAGTCGTTATTTTGTTTTTTTGCCGCACAAAACGTATTCTCGTCGCTCCATAACATTAAGGTTGAACCACTGTAGTCACATGAACTGTTTTAAATATGTCTTTAGTACCTTTCTGGGCATTGAAAGTGTTAATTGTCTTGCTGGCAATGGCGGCCTCACTGAGCCATAGGATTTTATGAAAAATTTCTTAATTTGTGCTCCAAAGATGAGCGAAGGTCTTACGGGTGTGGAACAACATGAGGGTGAGTAATTAATGACAGAATTTTCATTTTTGTGTGAACTAACCCTTTAAAACTGCCGCTAATGAGGCATCTATGTATATATTTCTATAGTATTTGGACAATGAATTCCAGCTGGTATTCTTTCATGCTTCTATTGCATAATGAATTATCTTTGGTCTTGTCTTGTTTGCTTGCTGAGTGTCAAGATAATGATAATGATTCCTGGAGTATTTACACAGAACCAACACTCTTATTTTCCTGCCTTGCAAACAGGTTTTTTAATGAGAAAATGCATATTTAGTTCAATGAAATGAAGCGTTAAATTATCTGTAATCATACCGTTTATCTTTGTAACAGGAGAGGTGTAGTCAATCTGATCTACGGCTGTGATGAATGCCTCTGGCAGGGCATCCTTTACCAGGACAACCACAGACATCAATTATTCAGAATTGTCATTAACATTTAAGTAAAACAGTTGTTAATTCTTCCACATTATAAAATAAGTTCATTGGGATTCTTAATATTTGCCTATATATTTCTACTGTAAACTGAACTAACACATTTGCATGTGTACACTGTTGTCAATTAAAGAATAGGGTCACTCCTTGAGTAAACAGATAAAGTGACTTGCTCAAGGCTACAACAGCAGTTGGCAGAATGGGATGACATTAACTATAGAAGGAATGACCTAGAAATTTCTATAATCATGGCCATATCTAAAACCACTTATGTAAAAACAAATGCACTTCATTACTTTTAAAAATGAGCAGAACTGGCATGATCTCGGGACATACCATCAGGGCTGTACCTGTGGGGTGAGCTGTTTGAAGGTGACGTAGGGAGTGGCGTTGGACAGAACCACTTTACTACGGACTTCAGTTCCATCTGTCAGCACAACGCCCTTGGCACAACCATCCTGACCAATAAGGACTCGTTCAACATCCTACAGGCCCCCAGGAAGGCGACAGTTTAATATCCGTGGGTCAGCCGGTTCCTTTGAATAAATATGGCTAGCATGGAAACAATGGCTCAAGAAAAGGTTACACCTTCTTCCTGAATACTTACTCTGTCTGCAAAAATATCTGCTCCGAGAGAGCGGGCGGAACAGGCGATTGATTGAGACACTCCACCCATTCCTCCCTCCACGTAACCCCAGGCACCTTTCTCCTTCTCCAGCTCACCCATGACATGGTGCAGCAGGACATATCTACAAGATTAAGCAAAGTTTATCATACAGTATCCACAACATCAATTACAGGATTTCCTGAATCAGTTTGAACACATAAATGTCAAAGTATCCTCCTCACCCACTTCCAGGATTATTTGGGCTTGTGTTTGCGCCAATCACAGAGTCTGTGGCTAATGTGGCTCTCAACGGCTCTGATTCAAACCAGCGATTGAGCACCTACAGACAAAAAAAGCTGAAATTTCAAAAAAGAATGCTTCTAATGCTGTGAGCATTTCATGAAACATCTTCAAACTCACAAATAATTAATTTTTAGGCAATGCTCAAAGTAAATGATGCTTATTTTGATGAGTATTTTTCAGTGGTGTTAAGTATTTGAGCAAATGTAATATCTTTTTGGCTACTTTGTAGTTTTACTGAGTATCAAAGACATTAGCAACTTTTACTTTCTACTTGACTACATTTTTGAATAAGTATATGTAATTTTTACTCAAATACATTTGTGATGAGTAATGCAATTATGACACCTAACTTTTTCTGCAGCAGTTTATTTCTGCTACAAAAGAAGTGATATCGCCATCTACAGGGCATTGAGTGTATATATCTTGTGCGTTTTGCCCTTTCTCACCCTAACTTGTCAACAGGGCTACTTTACGCGAATACGAGCACATTAGCAGGTAGTTGTGAATCGCAGGTGTTTCATATATGAGATGAGAACATGGCTGCAGCCACTGTAGAGGCTGAAATCAGAACGTCCAGTGCAAGTGGGCTTTGGCTATTTAATTTTACTTTACATTTTTTAATTTATCCCTTATATTAAAGAGACCTTTTTGATATTGGTTTACTTATGCCCTTTTTAAGCACTTGAGCGTAACTGAGACTTGAGTGTTTGTAGACGTTTAAAAGGCTGTTGTGTTGACCTTGATAAATTGCAATTTGTTTAGTTTTATTCAGATTTTTCTTGTTTTTCACTGGCATGTCTCTTAGGTGTTGAGGACTAGTGCATCTTTGAGCTCACATTCAGCACGAGTAAAATACTTAAGTACTGTTAAAATCAGATACTGATTCTGAAGTTATTTTGGAATTGGAGACTTGTAACTTGTAATGGAGTCATTTTCGCTGTAAGGTATCTGTACGTTTACTCAAGTATGGTTTTCAAATACTCTTTACGCCTCTGGTATTTTTATGTATTTTCAGATCAAACTTTTGAATATACACTACTGGCCAAAAGTTTGAAATAATTATTATTTTTAATGCTTTTGAAAAAACTGAACTAACTGAACTTAATAATATTTTACAATATTATAGTATATTTATAAATATAGTATAATATTGTAAAATATTATTACAATTTAACTTAATTTTCAGCAGCCAGTCTTCAGTGTCACATGATCCTGCAAGCTCTACAGTGGCAGACATATTTTAACCTGATCACAATCCCAAAAATCTGAGGACAACAGACCTGATTACAGAATCATCTATTGTTAATCTATTGATAATAATGAGCAAATGAGAAATGTACAATATTTAACCACTCTGGGCCAGAGTCTCAAAATTTCACAGAGATCCTCAGATTACTATTAGTTTTACTCCTTGTTTAGCTTCCTAGCTGTGAAATTTCCAGCAGACAAATCATCACAGAATTGTTTTTGGATTGACCTTCATAGGTTCTGGTACTTATTCAGTCAAATGTATTCAAAAATGTCATGCATTTCTTTTCTGTCAAGGTCAGGAGGCATTACCCACCTTCATAACTGGAGCTGTAACAAGTTCATAGAAATCTGGTATATTCTTTCCCAACTTCAACCCTTTAAACATAGAAACACGTGGATTTTATAAGCCTCAGTTTTATAAGACTCTCTGGCTTATTTTAGCAGCAGCAGAAAAAGTGAGGAAAATCTGGTTTATTGTCTGTTATATAATCATGAAGCATCATTACCAGACTTCAACAAAGGTTTCAAGCTCCCCAGAGCAGATATTCTCTTTCTCAAAGAGCCCTGAGTCAGTCCTGGAATGTCAATGGGTGGAGCATCTAAAAGAGGGTGGATGGCACATGCCAGTCTTTCTAAATAGGTTAAAAAATCTGGATAGACCTTTAGTGACAGGACAGAGCAAAAATCCACATAAAATCCATATTAAATCATATAAATTCCATTTTCAGTAAATTGTCAGAGAAGTTTTCACAGTATTTTACTTTTACAGTCATGCAAGTTCATTAAAGTGCTCTTGCAAAAATCTAAGTCCTCTTGACATTGACACAAACCTTGGCATCTTTCTCTGAGAATTTGCCAATTTCTTTTTGGGTCATTGCCAAGTCAGCTCCGAGCAGTAAAGACCGTGGTGGCCGCCCTCCTACACCATCCTCCAACATGGGGGTAAATGAATAGGGGTCCCTCATGTACACCTTCAGACCATGTTTCTGCACAGAAGACATACTGCTTATGTGTCATCTTAGCTTAAAAAATTAAAAAATCATATGCCACTTGTTTAGGTCACACTTTATATTAGCAACAAACTCAAGTTCCTCCTAAATTTCTCTTTAAAAAAATTTGTTTTAGACTTCTAATTTGTGAGTCATGACCGGTGTTTTATTTTGTTCTGTCCTCTGCACTTTCACGTTTGTTTGAAATCTTTGCAAATTTATTAAAAATAAAAAAACGAAAAAAATCACATGTACATAAGTATTCACAGCCTTTGCCATGACACTCAAAATTAAGCTCAGGTGCATCCTGTTTCCACTGATCATCCTTGAGATGTTTCTGCAACTTGCTTGGAGTCCACCTGTGGTAAAGTCAGTTGATTGGACGTGATTTGGAAAGGCACACACCTGTCTATATAAGGTCCCACAGTTAACAGTGCATGTCAGAGCACAAACCAAGCCATGAAGTCCAAGGAATTGTCTGTAGACTTCCGAGACAGGATTGTATCGAGGCACAGATCTGGGGAAGGGTACAGAAAAATTTCTGCAGCATTGAAGGTCCCAATGAGCATAGTGGCCTTCATCATCTGTAAAGGGAAGAAGTTTGGAACCACCAGGACTCTTCCTAGAGCGGGCCGCCCAGCCAAATTGAGCGATCAGGGGAAATGGGTCTTAGACAGGGAGGTGACCAAGAACCCGATGGTCACTTTGACAGAGCTCCACTGTTTCTCTGTGGAGAGAGGAGAACCTTCCAGAAGAACAAACATCTCTGCAGCACTCCACCAATCAGGCCTATATGGTAGAGTGGCCGGACGGAAGCCACTCCTCAGTAAAAGGTACATGACAGCCCGTCTGGTGTTTGCCAAAAGGCACCTAAAGGACTCTCAGACCATGAGAAACAAAATTCTCTGGTCTGATGAAACAAAGATTGAACTCTTTGGCCTGAATAGCAAGCGTAATGTCTGGAGGAAACCAGGCACCGCTCATCACCTAGCCAATACCATCCCTACAGTGAAGCATGGTGGTGGCAGCATCATGCTGTAGGGATGTTTTTCAGCGGCAGGAACTGGGAGACTAGTCAAGATCGAGGGAAAGATGAATGCAGCAATTTACAGAGACATCCTTGATGAAAACCTGCTCCAGAGCGATCTGGACCTCAGACTGGCGCGATGATTCATCTTCCAACAGGACAGCGACCCTAAGCACACAGCCAAGATAACAAAGGAGTGGCTACAGGACAACTCTGTGAATGTCCTTGAGTGGCCCAGCCCAGAGCCCAGACTTGAACCCGATTGAACATCTCTGAAGAGATCTGAAAATGGCTGTGCACCGACGCTCCCCATCCAATCTGATGGAGCTTGAGAGGTCCTGCAAAGAAGAATGGGAGAAACTGCCCAAAAATAGGTTTGCAAAGCTTGTAGCATTGTACTCAAAAAGACTTGAGGCTGTAATTGGTGCCAAAGGTGCTTCAACAAAGTATTGAGCAAAGGCTGTGAATACTTATGTACATGTGATTTTTTTTTTTTCTTTAAAAAAAAATAAAATAAAAAAAAATTGCAAAGATTTCAAACAAACTTCTTTCACAATGTCATTATGGGGTATTGTTTGTAGAATTTAGAAGGAAATAATGAATTTAATCCATTTTGGAATAAGGCTGTAACATAACAAAATGTGGGAAAAGTGAAGCGCTGTGAATACTTTCCGGATGCACTGTACTATAGGGTTAGGTTTAGGATTAGGGTTTGGTTTAGGGTCAGTCGCATGTAATTATGCATAATGTATAGTTATTACTACAGTAACTACCTCTAATATGTGTAACAAGGTCACTGTAAAATGAAGTTACCCATTATATTTATTTTTATATCAAGTATATTTTAGTTTACCATAAATGCTTGTCAGTATTTTCAACAGTACAATAACATCATATTTCAAAGACAACAGGAGAAATTATGAAAATACATATAACAGATTTACTGAAAGGTGGCATGGAACAGTTGTGATAGACTTTTCTTCCCTATTATGACGTACAGTCAAACCAAAAAAATATTCAGACATTTTTGATATTTTTGGTATATTTTGACTAGTGGGTGCAGGACACTATAGTTCATTTATGTAAGTGAGGATAGCAAAATAAAGTAAACTGTGACATATTATACCCAAAAATTACCCAAAAACAGTGGACTACCAGTAAAATTGATAAAAATTTGGAACCAAAAATTTTTCAGACACTTTGACCTGACCATGTTTTGCTTAAGTGTTATCTGACATAATTAAGATTATTTTTTTCTGACACAGTTGTCATATTTTATTACCATTTTTTTTTTTTTACTATAGTGAATAAACTGTATTAATGAATGAAATGTTCAAGGTGTCTGAATAAATTTTGGTTTGACTGTATATCTGAGTGAAGCTGATTCTCGAACAAGAAAAAATGTAGGGCGGGACTTGATTTTGTCATCAGGAATTGATTGGATGGTTGTGATTGCTATTGCTGTGATGTCATGTGAGTGACAGGTTGTCCCGTCCTCGCCACAGTAAACACGTTATCAGAGAAGAGAAGTCAATACAAGGGTAGCGGAAGTTATTTTGATTAAAGATTAATCAATATCCCATAACAATATCCCATAACAAAACAAGAATTGTCAACTTGGATTTCATGGAGACTTTAAATCCTACTTAAGTATGTTAAAAAAAAAAAAAGCAATCTTAAGATAATTGCATTTAATATAAATTTAAACTATAATATATTTTCATTTAATTGCAAAAAATAACATGCAATAAAGTGTCTGAAAACATTACATTCACTTTTAAGTATAATCTTTTAAAGTAGGCTGTTATTTTCATAAGTAGTACTCTTTTTAAAAGTATGCTAAAGTGTACTTCTTTTTCACAAGGGTTGTCAGGTCTGATGGTCAAAGGAGAAAGAGAATGGGGCATGTAACATCAATAAGAGCATCACCTTGAGCTCCAGGTCCTGGTAGATGTGTGGACGCAGTAAACTGAGCAGATAGGAGGCCCTGGAAAAGTGGAACCCTGAACATAAAAATAAACAGGCCATTTGTACAGACATGCAAACTACAGTGATCCAAACAGAATTTTAATATTTCTTTAGGGTCCATCAGCAACCTAAACCTAAAATGCATAGACTACATACTGTATGAATTCTGAGTTTGTAATTATTGATGAAAACAAAAGTGCTTTGAGAACCAGATCTTTGGCCAGTCTGTAAGAGATTTAGGTAACCTTGTTTTGGGTGATAAACCAGAACTCACACCTGGTATAATCTCTTCAGATACGGCTGCTCCTCCAAGGACATGTCTGCGCTCCAGAACTGCTGTTTTCAGCCCTCCCTTCTGCAGATATGCTGACTGGGCAAAATACAACAGAAAGTTTCTTGAGATGAGACTGTTGTGCAATCTTTGGTCAGCAACATAATGAGAACACATCTAGTGTGTACTTACAGCAATAAGGCCATTGTGACCTAAAAAGAAAGAAAAGGATTTTAGGCTGTTTAAAAGAGTCTAAATTCTTCAATCATTTACTATTATGTTGAATAACTGGTTAACACCAGATGAATGTTGCATTATGTTCTCCTGAAATGATTATGAAACAGAGTGTGACTGTGGTTCAAAGGTATGCATTGGGTTTGAGACAACATTTTTTAGAAATGATTTTAAAAAGTTTAACACACTGCATGTTTTAAATTACAGTACACAAACTTTTATTCCTGCAGGGGGCGCATGGAGGCGCAGCAGGGCGAATTCCTTATTGACTCGCATTAAAAACTTTGGACGTTTTTGGTCTCACTGGGAATATTTTTAAACAGAAAATCATAATCGTTTAAAACTATCGATTCGAAAGATTAACATATGGTATACAAATTTAAATTTCCTCAAGTTTCTATGAAATTATTTTAACAAAAGTAATCCTCACAACGACTCAAACACGACTGTGACTGGCCCTTTCTGACGAGCGCTGAGAAAAGAAACAGGTCCCACGTGACTAAGTTGTCTATGCGCTACTTCAATAAGTCTGAATAATACTTTACAGCTAGGCAACGACACAGGGAAAAGTAAAATAAAAAAATACACAGTGAGGAGTTCAAATTATTATTTACAATTATATTATATGACCACTCGGAGAAAACACGCGGGCAGTAAGCCCCGCCCATTTAAGTACTCAATTTCGTGCAAATTGCCATGCTGCATTTTCATTCTGTTTCTTTAGGCCCTGCATGAATGTCCGTGGCCTACCTGCGCCGATAATAATCGCGTCATATTGAGGTTTGAGGGCAGTGCTGCTGTGGCTGCCGCGCCGTGTCACCGAAATAAACCCTCTGTGCGCGCGACCTGCCCTGACAGCCGCAGCCATGACGAGTCCTGACAGCCCTCAAACCCAAAGCTCAAACTCCACAACTCCTCCTCTCACCACAGTATATTGGGGGGAAAACTCCAAGAGGGCTACAAGGTGCTGTTTTCCTTCGAAACACCCCGCCCCCACATGTAAAACAATTCTCAACAGCCATTTAGATCAGGGGCCCGCAAGGGAGTGCGAGGGGGTCTGTGGAAAAGCAGGGTAAAGATGTCAAAATAAATGAATAATAAAAATAGCAAATAATAAATACATTTGATTAAAATAAATGTTATATAAATATTGGACTCATTGTAAAATCAGCAATCTCACAACTTGGTAAATCGTTATTCATTGTTAACTGCATGTTGTTTTGCTTGTCTTGATAACTAGTGGCACTGAACATCCATGTTGATAGTGTTGGTTCAAGGTCCAAAGGTAGCCTATGTAGAAATTGTGATGGTCAAAGGGTGATTTAAAATAAATCTTGTCTTTACATTAACCTTAAATTATAAGATATTAACCGTGTTTTATAATCTGTATTAAAGGCATGCCTCAATATATAAACAATTAACTCCTTTATAAAAGAACATAATAAAAGTACACACCAAGATAAGTTATTTGAAAGAGCTTTGTCCTTTAATACCCTGATAGGCACAAGGAAAATCACAAGACAGAGTCAAATGATTTTAGATCAGAGCCACAGAAGCTCCATTGTCTTGATCTGCTTCTAGGGAATGCTTACACGACAACGATGGAATAAAACGGAATAGTTTTTCCTATGCATTTTTCGCGTAGCCTATACGAAAATGTTGTCAAAACGGATTTGCGAAAACTATTAAAAACACTGCATTATGCTGCCAGGCCAGTAGTTGGCGATGTCACATTGTAAAGAAACACTATACGCCTATAGATTGAACACGTAAGCGCATGTGCATGACGTCACCGTTTTCACAAATTCGCATTTTTTTAGTTTACACGGAGACAATAATGGTTTTAAAAATCTTGCACTTTGAAACCCGTTTGCAATAGTTTGCATTTTCAGGCCCCCAAAACAATGCTGTCATTTAAATGAGTGGCCAAAATGCATAAAAAGTTTTCTGTTTTTAGTTGAAAATGGTATCTTATAAACGGCCCCTAAGATAAACAGATATCTACTGTCAATTTAAAGGTGCAGTGTGTACATTTCAGCGGCATCTAGTGGTGAGGTTGCAAACTGCAAACGGCAGCTCACCCCTTCCTTGAGATTGTCCTCACTGCAGCAGTGGGGGGCTACTGCCTCCCTTTCGAAGCAAAATAGAGAAGCTACGGTGGCCCTCTGGCCGACACAAGATGTCATCATCTGAGACAGCAGAGAGTACGTTAGCCAGTCAAGCAATGAGGTTTCTTCTTACTTCTAACAAAGAACGGTCTCTGCTTCTAATAAACCAGACAAGTATTACTTCTACTTCTTCGTGCGTATTCAACGTAGCGACGATGCAAGCTGCCTCTAAAAACACGAACAATTTAGAAGAAGAACAACACAGTGATGAAACGCGCTCTGTAGAGTGTTTGTCCGTTTAGGGCTGCACAAAGTGACGACTTGACATGGAGGGGGGACCCGCGGTGTATAGATATAAATGGCTCATTCTAAGGTAATAAAAACATGGTTTCATTATGTAAGGTCTTTATACACCACTGAAAACATAGTTATGTATATTATATTGCATTTCTGTCAATAGATCCTCCCAAATTTTACACATTGCACCTTTAAGTTTGACTAAGGGACCGTTTACGACACCATTTTCAACTAAAAACGTAAAACTTTTAATGCGTTTTGGCTGTTCGTTTTGGGTGCCTTAAAACGCACACTTTTGAAAACGGGTTTCAAAGTGCACGTTTTTGAAAACGGTCTCCGTGTAAACAACAAAAACGCTAATCTGTGGAAACGATGACGTCATGCACATGCGTAGTACATGTCTATAGTGTTTCAGCGCCATCTAATGGTCTGGCAGCAGAATACAGCGTTTTTAGTCATTTTTGCGGATCGTTTTAACAATGGTGTCGTCTGTAGGCAGGAAACTTAAAGGAAAAACTTCTCCGTTTTAAGCATATCCTTGTCATGTAAACGTAGCCTATAAAGAGGTTGTTGTTGTTGTCGTTGTTGTTTTTACCAGAAACAAATGAGAGATGAAATGGAATAAAGAAAAAACAAGCAATTCAGATTTTTCTTTTATCAATTCACTTTTATTAATAACTTTATGTGTACAACAATTCACTTTTATATGATTTTTAAAAAACAAAAAAAAACAAATTAAACAGCTACAGCTGTAAAAGAAGAAAGTAAAGTACAATTCTGACGTCATTCAAATTTTCATTCAATTTTTTTAATTAAATAAAAATATGTATTTATTATTTAAAATAGCCTAAATGGTTAAATGTTAAAATATATTTTTTAAATCATGTAATTATTTAACATAATATTATACATTATTTGTAAAATATGTTTGCATGTTGTGCAGAGGCTTTCGTCCACAGAAGAAGAAGAAGAAAGAAAGAAAGAAAGAAAGAAAGAAAGAAAGAAAGAAAGAAAGAAAGAAAGAAAGAAAGAAAGAAAGAAAAAGAAAAAAGAAAAGACAAGAGGCGAGATTTTCACAAAGCCACATTATTTTATTCCAGTAGGTGGCGGCAAAGACTTTGGTTTGTCAGGTGCAGGGCTCATCCTTAAACTGCCACAATTATGCCAAAATAATAGATACGAATTTAGATAATGTATTCTTATACATAGGCCTAATATATTTAGTAGTAGAATAGCATTGAAGTGTTAATACTTCATGTATAGGCTTATTTGTTAACATTAATTAACAATGAACAATATTCAGTTCATTATTCAATATTCAGTATACAGTTTTAAAATCAAAAGTTGTATGTCCTAATGTGAACTAACATAAAACATGCATTTGTATTAACTAACATTACCAAAGATTAATAAATGCTGTTAAAATATTGCTCATAGTTCATGTTAGCTAGTGCATTAAATAATGTTAACAATAAAATGAGACCATATTGTAAGTGTTAGCTAAGATTTACTGTTTCAATGTCAGCCTTTTATATTAATTCTTGTTAACTTGACCCATTGACTATTTGAGACTTCATAGTTAATTCAAAGCCTTTTGAATACTGTCTCCTTCTTCCATTATAAGACACATCAAATAAAGATGCTTCAAGGCTGTGCCATCAGAAGAATACTTAAGAACTGTTCTCTTCAGCTAAGAGAAATCATCTTGACTGAAGAGCCCGTCTCTTCAGATCATAAGTGGTTCTCTCTCTATGCTAAATATTCTAAGAGATGATGCATCAACGTCATGCTGATGGGACTGCAGACAGCTTTTAGAGACACGTTTTAAAAACAGGAGGTTTGGTTTGTGCATTTCACTCAAGTAACATAAGATAACCAAAGCTTAGGCCTTAAATGAATTAGAAACTCAATTTGAGTCTATATGATGTGTAATTGCTGTGAAGCAGTATACAATATCCTTGAACTTCTATTTGTTTTGCTTATGCTGTGAAAAACAACTCCCATTGATTCAGGTTCTCAGAAGGAAAAGAAATAAAGTAGCCTGCTATTAGACAATCTAGGGTTTCCCGACACCTCTATCAGAGCATGTCATCAGGGAATTATGGTCAAGACGGAGAGATACTCTACAGGCACGCCAGCTTGGCTTTCCTTGAAGGAACACATCTGGACAACACACAGTCAACGTTAATTTGATCAAGGCCAGGGAATTTTGTTCTTGTAAGCGAAAATTAACACTTCATTCCCTTTGTCGGCAGAAATTCTACACCGTGGGCATGCGGCCAAAATGAAATTAGCTGAAAATGGTCCTGCTTTAAAGTATAATTAGCTCATTATTGAGCAACCTCATTAATTTTCTTCCAGAGAGATGATTTTAAACTTTGGGTCAAGATAATGATGATGATGTTTACTGAGTCTCTGTACTGAAGACTGATATGATTTTTATTATTTTCAGGCCTGCACAACTTTTTTATAAAGAGTGCTACAAAAAAGCTGGCATACAAAATCTCATTATAAAAACTGCATGCAGAACAATAACTATGTTGAAGAGGCCAAGCGCCACAGAGAAGAATGAGGATCTAAAAATCAAGGAAGGGAGCACTAGGTCAACTGCAAAAAAGACATTCGGAGATGATTTTAAGCTGAATTTTGGCATGCTACTTGTCAATTCTTTCATGTGTTATATAGTTGAATTCCATAACATTTTGTCGCCATGGTCTGAATATGATCTGAGCCTATTTTCTTGAAAATCAGATCAACTGTAGGAGTTTGAAAAAGTATGTTTTTCTGAAAATTCATAATGGTGGAAAAATGGCTGTGGTTAATGTTCAGATTGTCCTCTATCTGTGTGGCAAATTTCACAACTTTTTACCATATGGTTCTATAGGCTGCCATATATGATAATAAAAATAAGAAGAAGAAGAACAGAAACTCTAACAGATACAATAGATGCACCTTTGGTGCTTGGCCCCGAATAGTGCAAATTATTCTGCTGAACGCAAAAGAAGATATTTTGAAGAATATGGTAACCAAACAGTTCATGGGCCCCATTTACTTCCAGTATGGAAAAAAAAAAAAACTACTATGAAAGTCAATGGGGCCCATCAACTGTCTGTTTAAGCTGGTCTCTGAGCCTGGTAAAACAATTATTATCAGTTGGTCTCATCCCAAAACCCCTCTAAAACTATCAAAATAAAGACTAGGACCAGAAAACCATCTTAAGCTGGTTTTTGTTAATATTAGTTCATTTATATTCCTCAGTTAACCTGACGCTTTCGTTTCTGAAGCTGGGTGCAGCTCTTGTGAGTCAAATCTTTTCATTCAACCTGTCTGAACAATGAATAAGCATAAAACCAGTGAGTGATCTACAATTAAGAACTTTTGGAATGAATCACAGAAAACTGTCTGCATTTTTTTTAATAAAAAAACACACCATTTAGCATGTTTTTTAAGCCATTTGGTTTACAAGGACACAGGAAGTATCCTCATAAACCATGTTTATGTTGTAATACCCATGTCATTATACACATTATACACGTGTGTGTGTGTGTGTACAGATTTATATTACATTATATTACCAAATGGTCCCCATAAGGATAGTAAAACCTGAAATCATCTACATTGTGGGGACCAGCCAGCAGTCCCCATGGGGGAAATGGATTAATAAACATACTAAATTATATTTTTTTGAAAATGTACAATGCCGAATGTTTTCTGTGATGGGTTTAGAGTTAGGGTTAGGAGATAGAATATACAGTTTGTACAGTATTAAAACCATTACGTCTATAGAGAGTCCCTACAAGGATAGTGAACTAGACGTGTGTGTGTGTGTGTGTGTGTGTGTGTGTGCGTGCGCATGTGTTTTGACTATACTTGTGAGGGCCAAATGTCCTCGCTTATATTGTGAAATACTTGACAACCCACTAGTGAGACATTTGAATGGTCCTCACTGTAGTTAAAGAGGCTTATAAATCAGCCAAAATATGTTTTTATTTAAATCTAGTGTTTTGCACATGTTTCTTTGATGGGTATGTTTCTTTGATGGGAGTAGGGCTTGGGTTAGGTGAAAATATCATTGACCTGATATAAAATCAATGGAAGTTATGTCCTCATAAGATAGCAAAAAAAAAAAAAACCTCTGTGTGTGTGCGTGCGTGTGTGTGTGTGTGTGTGAGAGAGAGAGAGATAAGGCAAGTACGTCAAGGCGTGAAACACAAGCTGAATTGTTTTTGAGGCGATTCTTTGAAACAAACTGCCCAGAAGAACCGACTAGCGAAAATGAGTCGAGCTTCCTATCCCTAGCTGCTTATATCATATATGTTACGCTGTGTTATGTCACTGTATCGACTGCGCGCGTTCTGTTTTGAATGGCAACGGTTTCCTCCAATCAAAGAGCAGGACAGAGTGAGAGAGGGCGTTTCCGTTTCCCCTCGCGGCCTGTTCTGTCGGTCACCTCCTGCTGCGCAGTTCACGCTGAACGAGACGCGTCCTCTCCCCGGTGCGCAGGCGGGAGAGGCCCGAACTGAACGCGTAAACATCGGGCGTGGGACGCATGATTTTAAAGGATAGGGTGCTGCAAATGGAAGCGGATGGTTTTGTGCGCAGGCGGCGGATGACAGCGGACACATCGGGCGGCGATGCCGCGGTGGCCGGAGCTTCCGCGGGCGCGGAGATACACTGGCTCGGCGGCAGGTTCTGGGGTGTTTCGGAAAGTCTCGTTGGCACTTTGAC
Organism: Ctenopharyngodon idella; assembly: GCF_019924925.1. NCBI lineage: Eukaryota > Metazoa > Chordata > Actinopteri > Cypriniformes > Xenocyprididae > Ctenopharyngodon > Ctenopharyngodon idella. Next base: position 19,140,287 of record NC_067232.1, read on the forward strand.
ACCTCGAATAGCAGGAGAACCGGAGCTTCATGTTGGACATTTGTATGGCTCCCAAGAGGCCCTTGATTTATCGGAACCGGACTATGAGGGTTTGCCCCAAGGTGCCTCCACCAGCACGCACATGTTGGCAGGAGCAGTGGCAGGAATCATGGAGCATTGCTTGATGTTCCCTATTGATTGTGTGAAGGTAAATGGAGTTTATAAAGAATTCAAGAAAGAATTAATTTACAGGACTGATGTGACCAGCAGGCCCTTGAAAGATCCAGCAAGCTGGCAAGGTCGAGTTAGTTTCCTTGTGTCAACTCCAGACAGCACATTTACTGTCTACATACTTTGCAGACAATAATTTCCCCTCTTCCGTTCTCATTTTTTTTTTTTTTTATACATATAAATTTAACTTTTGCACTTCACCGTCCTTGCGGTTATTAATGGTAATGATCATTTGTAGTCCTATAATCTCTCAAACATCAAGATCTGTCTGGACTAATCTGGTAATAACTAACTAAAGTCCTAAGCATGTAGCATAATTCCTGCAGCAACTACCTTCTTTTTTTTCTTTTTTCTTTTTTTTTTTTTTTTTTTTTGTAATATGATTGCATCCTGTGGTTGTGAGTGTTTGTAGTACCTGTCTATCTTCGAGGTGTCATTATGAAACATGAACATGAGATTGGAAGGTCACACGTGGCTTCTCCGCTCCTAAACCACATGACCTTGTTGACGCTGCTCCGGGCTAGTGCGCATGCGCATCGCAGTTCAAATGCAGTCTGTATTTAGAATTAATTGTCTTTTAAGTTGAAGGTTACCATAGAGAGTGTACACTAACTAAAATAGTTTTAGGGTTTTTTTATATGCACCACAGCAGATCCGTGATATGCTATAGTTCTGTAACTAGACAGATACTCAGAATGCCCCTGGGTTCAAAAGTATCCATTTCTCAATCTTAATCGATTCTTATTTTGATGAACCAATATCAGTTCTTAAATCACAAGAATCGATCTTTAGTGTATGCTGTTTTCATTTGATAAACATACACAACTTTGTAGCGTGCCTCCCATTCAACACATCACAGAAATCCTTATTCTTTGTTACTTTTGATATGAAACAAAGTCTCAGCTTTCAAAAACTGTCAATTTTATTACAAAATTCAAGCAATAAATAGAGTGTGGCACTCTTTAATGTGGCATGACAGATGTAGAACATCAGTTCAAATGGCACGTGAACTGATCATCTCTTCCTCTTTACTACTAGTTACTACATGAAATAAACTTAAATGAACATCAGAAGGTATGTTGAAAGAAATATTACAGCTTACTGAAATCCGTATCATGTCTTGTGTAATTGCTCAGTCAGTGTTTCAACCGCTTAAAGACGTCAATCAGTATGTGTAAGTGTAAACAATGTCACGTGACTTTACACTTACCTCACTCGATAGACAGATAGAAAAATGATAGAGAGAATTTTGATAAATATATTATAATACATTATATTTTTATTTAACTTGTTTCTCAGTATATAAAATATGTTTGAATAAATCCATCATGAAAACAAGTTTTGTAAGACAGCCACCATGTTTAAAAAACAAAAAATTGGAGCAGAAACATAATTATGTCATTAAAAGTTTATATTATTATAATGTTATTATTATAAAGAAAAGCTTCTTATGTGTAATTTAAATGTTGTATACCAATCAGCTAATTTGAACCTTTAATATTATAGCAATGTAACAACTGACAGGGTTCCCTGTCTAGTTTACAGTAATCTTTGAGAGAGATTATCTTTACTGTACCTGCTGTATCAATATCAAATTGAATTGAAATCAGAATTGAATTGAAGTACAAGCTTGTGAATCAAAATCGAATCGAATCAAATCGTGAAATTTGTGTCAATACCAGCCCTAGTTCCTACTCTAATACCATTGTTTCTCTAGACAGGACACTGTCATGTGTCACTTCTTTGTGTCATGGAAGCTGCTTTGTATGAAAACTAAGGTTACATTCACACTGCGAGCCTTAGTGCTGAATTCTGATTTATTGCTCAGATCTGATTTTTTTTCTGTTCACATTGTTGTTTTAAATGTGGCCAATATCAGATTCCACATGCACAAAAGAACGATAAAGAGACATCATACACATTGTCATACAGAAGTAAACACGGAGGACATTAAAGTAGTGTTGTCACTGTACCAAAATTCCAGTAGTCTGTACCAGTACCAGTAAAAATTTACGGTTCTCGGTACCAATTTCTGTACCACAGGAAAATCTGTTGGAACTATTTTACTATTTTATTTAACTAGCCTATTTTTAAAAACATATTAAATATGATGGTAATCATACATATAAATATTTGGAGTGTGTATGTTTGTGTGTGTAAATATATCTCAATGAAATAAATTTTGAAATATAAAAAAATAAATAGGCCTAAACAAATGCTCAAACATCCATTTTGAAACAGATGCGCGTGTTTATTTTAGCTATTCCTTCAGTGAAACGACACACTACAGCTTGTAAAACTATGAAATAAATATCAGTAAATAATGGTAACCTAAATAATAAGAAAGTGAAGTATTATTCTAAAAAACATTCATCTTTTATTTCCACACAAAGATGCGTCATATAGCCTACTGCTCTGCGCTTTGAGAGGGATGTGGGACACAAGCAGGAAAGAGACCATCTCTTTTATAATAACTTCATGTTATCTCCTGATGTTACAAGCAACTGACACTTGTTGTAAAAGTTCTGAAGAGCTAGTTTTATCTTCAGACATTCAGGCTATGTTTGATTTTGCGCTGCCAGAGAAAGCGAAACTAAAAATCACCGGCGTGTGTGAAACGCGCTATACAAATAAACTTGACGCGCCTTATAAAGCCTAATAACAAGCACAAACTGTGTTAAATAGAAATTGACGTGCAAGCAAAAGGTTTCTGTCCTACGCTGTTTTTTCTCCTTTACCACAGAAAAGAATGCGAATATAATAGGCCAAATTAAAAGTGAACCAGAGGAAGAAACGTTTATAATCCCCTGCGTGACTGAAGATTTGGGAAAAGAAACAGAGATTTCATGTTCAGTGGAATAACTAATGGAATATTGTTAAATTATCTGCTAATCGGGTGACCAGATCGCGATTCACAAAACAGAATACAAACCCAACAGAGCTTAAATGTATGACGTACCGCTCTCATTCGGCATGAACCAAAATGTTTCCATGGCTGTGATATCACATTTAATTGCTAACCTATTAGCCTATTTCTTCTGTAACCAAAGCTTTGTGCTTCACTCATGTCATATTCATGTAAATACTGGCACAGTCCTATCAGTGGGTACCGAATATACCTGGATAATCGGTACTCCCGGTACAACAGAAATGCTGGTATCGTCACATTTTCAAAATTTCAGTACCGACTTGGTACCGAAGTACCGGTACTTTTGACAAGACTACATTAAAGTTAGTGATTAAACGTTGATTTATCTGATCTGCTGTGGAAACCAGGAAATTTATGCCCAAGAAAAAGGGTCTTATCTAGCAAAACAATCGGTCATTTTCTTAAAAAAAATACACGGAAAAAACGGAACTGGAAAAAACGGAACTGGCGCCGCGTTCATTGCGTAAGTTGAATAGGGAAGGCGTAGGACATACAGCGTAAGCTTTTTGAAGAATATGGAAAGCGGGAGCACTTGCAAGGCGATCATTTGTGTTTATAAAGCATATACAGTTGTATTTTTTTAGAAAATGACCGATCGTTTCGCTAGACAAGACCCTTATTCCTTGTCTGGTATCGTTTAAAGTGTGAACAGCAAAAAAAAAAAATCACATGAAATGGAATATTTATTAATCCATTTTGAGCTACATTCATATGTGGTTTGAAATCTGATTGAAATTGCATTTCTGGAAACCTGTTTCAGTCTGACCGCTCTAATTGGATTTTGCATGGATTATGTAACTTTATCACGCCACGTAAAACGTAAACATGTCAGACGTTGTTATAGGAAACATGCTGAAAGTTGCTGCAGAAATAAGGTTGTGTTTTTGCAAAGTGCCGGTCGAGCAGAAAATGACAATATAATGTTGAATTATTAGACAGGCAGAGATGACAGCACAGAATAAAGCCGCACATACCAGACTGCTACCTTTCTGCCGCTGCCTCAGAAGACGTAGTAGTCCAGTGCAGTGGTTACATATTGTCATGTTGTAAACAAGATAACATCTGTATTACAAACCCCTCCATGTTTCTGCTGTTGTTGCTTTTGGTGTATACCTACTAACGCAGCGTCATTGCCATAGAAGCCATTGCAGATATTCCAGACAACGAAAGGGCGCCACGGGACATGCAAATCAGATCCAAACAGTTGCGATAAACAGTGTGGACAGTCAATAATTTAGATCAGATTCCAGTCTGATACATGAATAATCAAATTTGGACTGACAGTGTGAACATAACCATATGGAAGTGGCCCAAATCAGAATTGAATATATCAGATTGCATGTGGGTTGTGCTGTTCACACTGACATGAGAAAAACAGATCTGAGTCACATATGAGCAATAAATGAATGAATCGGATTTGGGCCATATTTACCTGCAGTCTGAATGTAGCCTAAGTGAGTCTGTGAATGCACTGATCAGGATTCCTTTGGCAAACTGATAAAGTATTGTTTGAGTGTTCAGCTGCTCTTGTCAGGATGAAGTGAAGGGTTCTTTAGAGACAAAGACACTTCATTGTGTCTGTTACAGCTGTTCTCTCCTAAATTAGCCAGTCCAGATTGTGAATCTAGAAAGCACAGATCTGTTTTGTATATTTTAACAGTTTTTTAATATATATAAATATTTGCCCTAGTCTACCCTTAAATTTTAAATTTTTCCCCTTAAATTTCCATACACTCAGAATGCCACAATGCTCTAGCTGCCACACATTTTACAAAAATGTAAAATTCTCTTCAGCTCTCTTTATCTGCCTGTCAGCGATGACTTTTTATGGTGCAGTCAGTTTTTAATGTGTCAGTTGTTTAAATCAAGTTCGCACCACATTTTTCTGTTGAATATCTTGTTTAATTTTTAAATATGTCAGTAGTAAAATTGGTTGAAGTATTTTCCTGCTAGATTTTTATTTTTTTATTTTTTTTTTTGGTCTATGTCTCTCAAAACATGTAAATTCCATGCTGAGGTTGATTCACACCAGTATGAGTCATTAGGGAAGGTAAATGTAGAGGGATTCTGTGTACACTTCAGTCAAAGGTTAAGTTCAAATCACTGAACACACAGTGTGGCGCACTGCACATTGCCCCTGTTTAGAGAAGAGAATCAGGACAAAGTTTAGAACATTGAAGGAACTACAGCACCCGTTCAGTCCATCATTGACGTAACTTTTATTTGTAAAAAAAACAAACAAACAAACAAAAAAAAACTATAAATTCGGCTTTTTTCCCTTTTTTTATATATATATATATATATATATATATATATTTGAAAGTATAGATATAATTGGTAAATTATTACAAATGAGTACAATTCTACTTTATATTTTTTGATATTTTTTTCACCTTTTTGGAAAATTGATTTAGGTTTATTGAATGTTGTGTGAATAAATAATTTGAAAAATGTAAAGCAAATTTTAAAAATTATCCAGTAATCTCAAATGACTAAAAAAAGTTATGAAAGGAAATTCTTTGTTGAAGATGGACACTTTAATCTCAGTATGCTGTTTCTTAATAGAAATTAAATAATTATCTTTGTTGTAATAAAAGATCACTTCTCTGATTTGCACTGTTACAGATCAAGCCTCTGTACCTTTGTCTATTTTGCAATCCTAAGCATTTCAAGAGCAATCTTGGAACTTCCAGTTGGAGGTTGCAGTTCCTCATGATTAGACATGATTTACACACATTTATTGGGAAATAATTACTTCCTTGGCCTTTTATGGAAGTACTGTTTCCTTACAGGAATAATGTTACTTATGCAACCACAGCTGCCATCTCAAATTTCACCACATTGCAGCTGTTGTTCTGAACTTATATTTTCAGCTACTATAAATCTGACCATGTCAGTTCAAACATGACGTTTGTGGTATTCTATATTGTTTAGGTTCAAGGCCGTAAAGTAAACCTACTAAACATGCTGTGCTACCAAGTACATTACTGGCTGCTACAATTTTTTTTTTTTTTCCCCTGTTGAAAGCCATGTTTCTGTTGAAGCCGGCTTCAGGCACTGAACTGTATCCACGTTTCTCATGTACATCAGGTGATACAGTAGCGCTGTAGGAAAAGAGGATTAGGTTGTTAGATTAAGTCCCTGTGTGACCTTATTGCTACAAACTTCAGTTCTGGTCTACAGATCCAATGACTTTGCAATGTGATGCATTGTTTGCAAGGCTTTATTCAGTCATGTTTGCTTTATTTTTATGGCCTACATATTTTTGGTCTATTTTAAGTTGATTTACTTTAATTGTAAACTTCAAATACTCACACTTAAAGGATTAGTTCACTTCTGAATGAAAATTTCCTGATAATTTACTCACTCCCATGTCATCCAAGATGTTCATGTCTTTCTTTCTTCGGTCGAAAATAAATTAAGGTTTTTTATGAAAACATTCCAGGATTATTCTCCTTATAGTGGACTTTAATGGTCTCCAAACGGTTGAAGGTCAAAATTAGTTTCAGTGCAGCTTCAAAGGGCTTTAAATGATACCAGACGAAGAAAAAGGGTCTTATCTAGCAAAACAATCGGTCATTTTCTTAAAAAAAATACACGGAAAAAACGGAACTGGCGCCGCGTTCATTCCGTAAGTTGAATAGGGAAGGCGTAGGACATACAGCGTAAGCTTTTTGAAGAATATGGAAAGCAGGAGCACTTGCAAAGGCGATCATTTGTGTTTATAAAGCATATACAGTTGTATTTTTTTAGAAAATGACCGATCGTTTCGCTAGACAAGACCCTTATTCCTTGTCTGGTATCGTTTAAAGCCCTTTGAAGCTGCACTGAAACTGTAATTTTGACCTTCAACCGTTTGGAGACCATTGAAGTCCATTATAAGGAGAATAATCCTGGAATGTTTTCATCAAAAACCTTAATTTCTTTTCAACTGAAGAAAGAAAGACATGAACATCTTGGATGACATGGGGGTGAGTAAATTATCTGGAAAATTTTATTTGAAAGTGGACTAATCCCTTTTCTTTTTTTTTTTTTTTTTTTGTGTGTGTGTGTGTAGCATTGATATCACTTTTTTTGCAGGCCTGAGATAATAAATTGAAAATAAATAAATAAATTTGGGGAATGGGGACACCCTCAGGGCCATCAATAGAGGGGAGAAAGGTCATGATGATTTTCGGGGGGCCCCCTCGATATCAACCGAGGGGGGATACTCCCCCTCCCCCCCAGAACGCGGAATCACCACCACCCAATAAAAGTATTTATGAAAAAATACTGAAAAATGTAGTATAAAAAACAAAAATATTGTTGCAAATCCTGCTGATTTAAATGTCAGCAAAGTAGTATTTTGTACCTGGCTAACATAAGTGTTGCTGTAATTGTGAGAATAAATTTTGATAGTCTTGGAAGCATCAAAATGGGTTGAAACAAATAAGAAATTCACTAGTTTTCCATCCTACATTGGATTGTAAATTTACAGATGTATTTTTTTCCAGCTATTTTCGCAGATTAAAAATATAATAGATAATTTGTTGTAGCTTATTTGTTTGTTTGTTTTTTAAAGAAAAGATCGTTTTTAAAGAAAAATATAAAAATAAGTTGCTAAAAATATAATTTGCCTTTTGTTTTGCATGTACCAATGAAAATATCAGCAAGTCTGAATTAAAAATTCCTGTTTTTAATACCTGTATTTATAATAATACTTTAATCTACATACTGGGGGCTTGTAAACAATTGTTTAAACAATTGTTCTTTGTTGCAGACACGCATGCAGAGCCTTCAGCCAGAGCCAGCTGCCCGCTACCGTAACGTGATGGACGCTTTGCGGCAAATTGTGAGGACAGAGGGAATCTGGAGGCCAATCAGGGGCCTGAATGTTACAGCTGTAGGGGCGGGGCCTGCCCACGCACTTTACTTTGCCTGTTACGAAAGGTTGAAAAAGGTCCTCAGTGATATCATCCATCCAGGAGCAAACAGTCATTTAGCGAACGGTACCAGTTTTCCTGCCCATCAGCACTGCTGATTTCCTCTCACCAGCACACCCACAATTCAATGCGGAGTAGATTGTTAGTTGGAATGAGTGAATTTCTACATAGGTCAATCAGTAAATGTCTTTTTAAGTAGAAATTTCTTTTTTGCCTTTTCAAATGAACTGTATTAACATATTAGATGTGTTGGTAGTGTCAAGAGTAACTAAAGTTCAGCAATGGACAATATTCTGGAACAAGTTATTTGGCTATGTTTTTGTATGAATCAGGTGCTTCTCAAACATCTGCCCGTGTCTTCTCAGCTGATCTCTTTAAAATATCTTTCTAGTGATGTCAAATCCCAAAATAACCAAAAATGCCGCTCCGATATCACGACAGCAGATATAAATATAACAAGAGATCATATGGGTAGTTAATCTTTGAGCATGCTATGGATACTTAAAGGGTTAGTTCACCCAAAAATGAAAATTCTGTCATTTATTACTCACGCTCATGCCGTTCCAGACCAGTAAGACCTTCGTTAATCTTCAGAACGCAAATTGAGATATTTTTGTTTAAATCCGATGGCTCCGTGAGGCCTACATAGGGAGCAATGACATTTCCTCTCTCAAGATCCATAAAGGTACTAAAAACATATTTAAAAATGTGAGTACAGTGGTTCAATATTAATATTATAAAGCGACGAGAATATTTTTGGTTCACCAAAAAAACAAAATAACAAATTATTTAGTGATGGCCGATTTCAAAACACTGCTTCAGGAAGATTCAGAGCATAATGAATCAGCGTGTCGAATCCGCAGTTTGGAGCGCCAGAGTCACGTGATTTCAGCAGTTTGGCGGTTTGACACGCGATCCGAATCATGATTCAACACGCTGATTCATTACCCTCCGAATCTTCCTGAAGCAGTGTTTTGAAATCGGCCATCACTGAATAAGTCATTATTTATTTTATTTTTTTTGGCGCACCAAAAATATTCTCGTCGCTTTATAATATTAATATTGAACCACTGTACTCAGATGGACTGATTTAAATATGTTTTTAGTACCTTTATGGATCTTGAGAGAGGAAATGTCATTGCTCCCTATGTAGGCCTCACGGAGCCATCGGATTTAAACAAAAATATCTTAATTTGTGTTCCGAAGATCAACGAAGGTCTTACAGGTGTAAAACGGCACGAGGGTGAGTAATTAATGACAGAATTTTCATTTTTGGGTGAACTAACACTTTAATGTTTTCAATTGTTTAAATTGATATTTTTGATTTTTTTGAAATTTTGATTTACCATCATGTAGAATCATTAGTCTGACAAATCAGTGCAAATGCAATGCAAAACTTTAGGACAAACTGATCTGAACAGCATTTCTAATGCTCAGTGTTTACCATATAAGCCAAGTAAGTAATTAGCTTTATTGGAATTACCTTAAAAGCTAGACCTAATGTAATGTCACTACACAAACTAAACTGACCAGCTGTATGTCCATATGATCTAATTTAAGCTTTTATATGCAGAGTAATGGAACACTGGGTTATTGATAAGTGATGGATTTATATTTTATTATTGTATTTGTCAAACTGTGTTGTAATTGGTATTTAGACTTGGGGTGCTTTCACACTAGCACTTTTGGTGCGCACCTGGGTTCAAGTGACATCAGAGTTCGGTTCATTTGGATGATGTGAATGCTGTTTTCTGAACTCGGGTGCACAGCCCTTCAGCAGTAAACCGTACCGGAGTTCACATGAACCGTACCCCACACCACCCCTTTATTGCGGTTAAGTGTGGTGTGCAGTGCTTTGCATTTTGCCGCCTTCTGCATTGTCGTTACCAAGCAACAGGGGTAAACAGCTGCTCCTTTGATGATGCAAATGCACCGTGGTTTGGACCCAAATAATATAATGTGAAAACAATCGGGGGAGGGGGGAGTCATCAAACTCTGGTTTGGACCAGGCAGTCGAACCAAGTGTGAAAGCATCCTTAGGGCCAGATTTACTAAACAGGGCAAATTGCTGTTTTGACTCCTTTACACATTTTATAAGCTCTTCACTGGGTTCCCAGCTGGCCAAAATACCATCATATGCAGGCTACACACACACAACAAGCGCATTTACCTCAGCACACAGCGTTGTTTTGGATGTTCGATAAGTTCCGTCTCGGAATTGGCAATACGTCATAAAATCCGACCAATCAGGTTGTGAACGTATCCCTATGCCTTTAGGTTCGGTATCTTTTGGTTCGGTAATAAAATTGCCAATCTGAACGCTAATCGGACCAGGACTAAATGTTTTTTTTTTTCTTCTTTGGTCCGGACCAAACGAACCGAACTACAAGTGTGAACGCACCCTAAAGCCGCTTTTCTACCGAAATTAGCTGGAACAATTTGTCCCAGGAGCTTTTTTCCCCCCAGACCTGTTGCTGTCTGAGTTTCCATCGCAGTCTAAAGTACCGTGAAGATTAGTCCGGTGAAGTAGGACTGCGTGCAACTTTTTTTCAGTTCCTGCTGGATTTCATCCTCCGCATAGAAGCTTAATAAAGCCAGAACCTCGTCGTCGGTCCATCGGTCGTATTTTTTAAACTCCATTGTTGATTTGAATAGCAAACAACTCTTACTGCACACACCACAACAGACTTTTAAAAATGGTGGTTGAAATAAAATGCTGCGTGGAGTCAACCAATCAAAATGCTGTGTGAACTCAGCCAATCAGCATGTTCAGCACCCAAGTCCCAACCCTTAAAAGTTCCTGAACTTTGAAAAAGTACTACCTCGAGAGCAGGGACTTTCTGAGGGGGAAATATTTACCCGGAACTTCATTTAGACCCTGATTCCTGCGGTCGAAACACACTGAGTACCACCTCAAAGTTCCTAGATCCTGGGGAAAGTTTCTGCGGTGGAAACGCGGCTTAACACTTTGTTGCTTCTAAAAGTTCATAAATAGATCGTAAAACTAATCTATATCTGAATTGAGCGGTTTAGTGCACATTTTCTGAAGAGATTTGATCACTTTATATGATGAACAGATTGAATTTAGGCTTTTATTCACATAAAACATTGATTATTGAACATAAATAGAAGCTCAGTCGAACCTGCTTGACACACGAGAATGAACCTCATTGGTTCTCCCACGTCAAGCAAGCTTGCTTGAGCTTCCATTTACCATAATTGATGTGTGAGTTGATGAATGTTTATATGTGAATAAAAGCCTAAATTGAATGTTCACTATTTAAAGGGATTGTGTCTCTTCAGAAAATTTGGACTAAACCACTCAAATCATATGGATTAGTTTTATGATCTCTTTATGAACTTCTTGAAGCATCAAAGTGGTAGTTGCGCAGACTGTCAATGGAGGGACAGAAATCTCTCAGATTTCATTTATTATATCTTCATTTCTATTTCAAAGATGAATGAAAGTCTTATGGGTTTGAAAAGACATGAGGCGGAGTAAATGATGACAGTTTTAATTTTTGGGTGAACTATCCCTTTAAGACATGCTTTTTTGGGGGCAGTAAATAATGGCGAAAATACCAGTAAATTGACTTCCGCAAACCTTAGCAAATCTCATTACATGATTCTTTTAAATACTCTCCTCCCATAAATTTAGCTGTCTGATATGGAAACTCCTACAAATGCATATGTAATAAGGTCAAGCGCAAATATAACTGTGCCCACGCCTTTTCATTGCTAATTTCTCACAGCATATGTTAAGTAAATCCTGACGGTAGTTTTTTTTTAACACCAAAAGAGGGTTTGTGCTGGCGCAAGCTGTTAGTAAATCTTGGCCTTAGACTCAACACTGCAGAGCTCATAGTAAAAGTCATTGTTGGTGTTGCTTTGTAGTGTCTCTTTTCTTTCTCTTTCCTCCAGGTCAGGGTGAAAGGGTGGTAAGTAACTGCTGGCATATTACTGTTTACCAGTAGAATACACAGATAAGGGATGAAAATAATATTTGGCAAGATACTTTTTTTGTTTTTTGGATTTGCAGGCAAATGCCTCATGTCCTGTTAGCATCTCTGTATTTTGATTGTATTTGCAGAAAGCAGCAGCAGCAGTTTTTGCTTTTTACCATGAAAAACAGACACAATGAGTGAAGTAAATGCCAGTATCCTGAACAAAAGACTCTTTCTCTCCTGCCTCCACATTCCCCAGAGTTTATCCAGTCAATCCCTAATCTCTGTTAAATCATAGGGGGTATTTGGTGGCTGTTCAGGTTTTTGAACAGTTTTTGTTTAACTGTGATCTGATCCATCTGTATATCTGATTGTTGTATTTTGAGTCCAGTGACTGTCCACTGTGTGCATGCCCTAATTTTGGTGCTAATGTCTGAGGGTCTGTGTTACAGGGGCCGCTGGATGTGTTGCCACATTGCTTCATGATGCTGCCATGAATCCAGCTGAAGGTATATTTGCTTTAATCTTGACTTCCTATAAAAAGATTTTAATATACACTACCATTCAAAAGTTTAAGGTCAGTAATTTTTTTTTTTTTTTTTTTTTTTTTTTTTTGAGATACATGTAATTTCATTCAGCAAAGATGCATTAAATTGATCAAAGGCGACACAAAATACATGTATAATGTTACAAAAGATTTATATTTTGAAATAGTGTTCTTTTGAACTGTTTCCACAAAAATATTAAGCAGCACAATATTGATTTTATTAGAGATGCACCAATGTATTGGCCGCTGATATTTATCGGCCGATTTTTGATCAATTTAAAAACGTCTGCATATCGGCTATAGCATAAAAAAGTCAGATATAACAAACCGATGGTTTATTAATTAACTGCGTGAAGGCACTGAGTTGTATAATGTCTATTGCATAATTGCATAATGTCTATTGCACGCTCGTGACAATTGACGGAACTGTCACTGTCCCAATCTGGACAGTGCATCTTCATGAAAGTTTATCTTTTGCACATTTTTAAGCTTTGCGAATTTAAATATTCAAATGCAAGAAGACACGAAAGAGAACTCAATTCTACTCGGTGTGTGAGAAGTTTTGTGTGCGCACACATTCAAAGCATCCAGTTCATCAAAATGCCCCTCTTGGCGAGGATCCTTGTAAACATTGTCGGTTATGTCTTAAACGAACGTAAACAGTTGAGAAATAAAATGCTTGTGTACCGGTATATTGGATCTGTGCAGCTCGTAAAGTGACAGCAGCCTAATATTCCTGCTGCGCTACAGTTTTAATGTTAATCGAACAACAAAAGACAAAAAAATAAAAAAATCGCTCACTACTCTTGACTAAATAACTTTAATAATGTTTAATATATATTTAATTTATACAATGAAGAATATATTTTACATTTGATTAATTTATTTCTGTACCTGAAAACTACTGTTAGACCTATCAGAAAAGCACTGTTTATTTCATATGCATCTTTCTTCTGTTGTATTTATGTACAGTATTTATGTTGGCCTGTTGAATGTTAAATGGATCTAATCCATGTTCAATAGAAAATTTTTATGATGCAGCAATAAAATAGCTAGTATACCTTAATGCATGCGTTTTTGAATTTTGCTAATTTAAAACATGATCAAAACACTAATCTATTTTAATGACAAATGTTCAAATAAGAGAGCAAGTGACAAAAATCGGAATCGGCCAGTAGTTGTTTAAAATCGGTATTGGTATCAGCCAAAAGAAATCCTATCTGTGCATCCCTAGAATTTTTATATATAGTGTATATATAAAATTATACTTGCAGTTTATACTATTTGTTTGGTTTTTTTAAATGTGATAATATTTCACAGTATTACCTTTTTAAAAAAAAAATAAATAAATGCAGCCTTGATGGGCATACTTTCAAGATAATTTCAAAAACATTTAAAAGATTTACTGACCCCAAACTTTTGAACTGTAGTATGTTAATTGTTCTACTTTGCATCTATATTTAGTTTACATGGACACTTTATTGTTTTTACTTATATGGATACTCTTTTTTATTTTTATTTGGATATGTTGAATTTGTTTCATGTCATGGCAATAACATTTTTGGGTATTGAAGCTTGTTTCCGCCATGAAATAAAAAATAAAAAAGGTAAATGTGACTATCTCATAATTCTGACTTTTTCCTCCATTTGTGAGGGGGAAAAAAAGACTGACTTTATAACACACAATTGCGAGTTTATATCGTGCAATTCTGACTTTATAACACGCAATTCTGACTTTATATCTCGCAATTCTGACTTTATATCTCGCAATTCTGACTTTATATCGCGCAATTCTGACTTTATATCGCGCAATTCTGACTTTATATCACGCAATTCTGACTTTATAACTCGCAATTCTGACTTTATATCACGCAATTCTGACTTTATATCTCGCAATTCTGACTATATCACGCAATTCTGATTTTATATCACGCAATTCTGATTTTATAACACGCAATTCTGACTTTATAACTCGCAATTCTGACTTTATATCACGCAATTCTGACTTTATAACACTGAATTCTGACTTTATATCACGCAGTTCTGACTTTGTATCACGCAGTTCTGACTTTATAACTCGCAGTTCTGAGAAAAAAATTCAGAATTGTGAGATGCAAAAAAAGAATTTTGAGATAAATTCGCAATTACCTTTTTTTATTTTTCTTTATTTAGTGGCGGAAACAAGCTTTTATATTTTGGGGCACATACCATGGTAGGAAAAAAAAAAAGATGGAAAGGAGAAAGATGCTTTTTATAACCAGATGTAGCTAGCTGGCCTGTGCTATAATTAGTAGGACTGCAGCTAATTATTTTGATCAATTGATGGTCTCTTCAAATATTTCAAATTTCAAAATGAAATATAATAATAATGTCTGTATTAAAAAAAAAATCCTGCGCAATATTCTCCTCCAAATAATGCACAAATTGAACAGCAAACCTTGACCTCCTTGGTCTGGTAGTTCACTGTGCACTCCCACCCAGAAGGTGGCAGAAAAGATCTGATTTCACTACAAAACTCTCTCTAAAAAAAAAAAAAAAAAAACACATTTTCAAAAGGCAGCCTTGTGGGAGCAGATTGGCCTTGCTCTAATTAACAGCTGTGCGATGTTGAAACAGTAGCATTAGTCGAAATCCCCCAGTGGCCCGAGTCTCAGTCAGACGGCAGTGTCTGTTTCTGTGCTCTTGAGGCTCAAGGTTAATCAGCGCAGGTGCCAGACTGAGACCTTGCGTAGACACCTGCTCTCCTTCGCCTCGTCTGTTCCCTGCAGACTGCTTGACTGTAGGTCAGACAGGAGGCTTGTTTGATCCGCTCATGTCCGGATGAAACAGACATTTCTCCTTTGATGGGCCTACTGTATTTCAGTCATGACTTCTTGCACATGATTAATGTTCCCCTTCCTGTCCTCTTTTGTTTCCTGTCTGACTGACTGCGATGACCTCCCTTGTTCAGTGGTGAAGCAGAGGATGCAGATGTATAACTCGCCATACCGTGGCGTTCTGGACTGTATGCGCTGCGTGTGGCAGCGGGAGGGGGCGTTGGCCTTTTATCGCAGCTACACTACGCAGCTCACCATGAATGTGCCGTTCCAGGCATTGCACTTCATGACCTACGAATACCTGCAAGAGCTGTTGAACCCCCAAAGACAATACAACCCCTCCTCCCACATGGTGTCGGGCGCGCTGGCAGGTGCCATCGCCGCCGCCGCCACAACACCATTAGACGTTTGCAAGACGCTGCTGAACACGCAGGAGTCTCTGGCTCTCGATTCTGTCAGCCAGAGCGGAAGACACATCTCAGGCCTCGGCCATGCCTTCCGGACTGTCTACAGGCTTGGCGGCCTGCCTGCTTACTTCAAAGGCGTTCAGGCTAGGGTCATATACCAGATGCCCTCCACTGCCATCAGCTGGTCCGTCTACGAGTTCTTCAAGTACATTATCACCAAACACCAGCACGAGAAGCGCAGGATCCAGAGAGACGGAGAGAAGTAGCTGTTTGTTGATGGCAAGCCCTTGGCTTTCTCTCGCATAACCAACCAGATGAAGCACTCAAGCTGCAAATGGACTGATTTAATAAATGATACGCACATATAGAGTCCAAACACTCATGTCTGTTTACTTCCTTTCAGTCAGCATTTAATACTTTCCTGTATAATTTAGCTAATAATCATGACCTAAGTTTTCACTGTGACGGCTCAAGTTTTTGTTCACTCAGCCCAAAAAAAACATCTTTGTGAGTCCCACAAGAGGGCATCAGAGGCCTCTCCAGACTTTATATGCTAATGAGGGGGCGGTCCTTTAATGTGTGGGTGGGCTTTAGAGCCTCTAGACTTCTCAATTCCTTTTTTCATCTAAACAGTACCCAGAAGAGCAAACCTGAAACAACTTTTTATGTACCCAGCCAAAACCAATACGCACAATTGAAGACATATCTGTACATTCGAATTGGGATTTTAAATGTCATTTAAATCAGTTTATGGCAGAATGTAGACCTGTACAGTAATTTATTGCCTTCTCTGGCTGAATAGCACTCAGAGATAATGAAAGATATATATGTTAGAGGTATTTTTGTAGAATTTGGCGGTGGCATTTCATCAGCACTTGTGGGAGATGTTCCTGCAGTTGATCCAAAAATTTCAGGCAGAGATCAATGCCCCTCCACAACTTCTAGAAATAGTTTTGAGGTCTCTAGGGGACGCCACGTAGATCCTGTATAGCAGCTTTAGAAAGACACCCAGTCCTTTCTGGCCAGCATTAGTATTATCCATTCAACAACAATGCCTTACACATGCAGATCACATGACCTGAGTGTCATTTAAATCAGATTCATTATCTGTTGAGGTTGTTCTGAGTAATTAAATGAATATGAATTGGTTTGAGTTATTTCTTGAAGGACACTGGAATGTATTTCGGTTTGCTCTTAACTGAATTTGAGCTCTTGTGTTTGAGAGTTTCAGCTGAAACGCACCTGGCAGTTGAACACGTATGGAGTTTTATTGATGGAAATCTGACTGCCCTGTTCCTTTTTGTTCCTCAGCTTTCAATAAATTAGCAGTGCAGGAATTTCCCTGGCTTGCATAAGCTGATGTCTCTGTGATTTCAATTATTTATTTGTCAGCTCTAATTTAAATTGAGTTAAATGAATGCTGGGTTAACATTTTTTATTTTATTATTTATTTATTTTTTTATAAAGTTCATACTATAATTTTAAATTTATATAATTTGGGGTTGGTATTACTTTGTTTTTGAAAGAAGTCTCATGCTCAGTGAGGCTGGATGAAAACTAATATTCTGGAAAAAAATGAATTTTCAGCATCATAGCTCCAGTCTTCATTGTCACAAGATCCTTCAGAAATCATATATATATATATGATAGCATTAAGCATCCATCCACAGTGATTACAATAGTAACACATCCACCTAAAACAGCAGTCCCAGTACTTTTTTGAATAACTGACAACTGTTTAATATACATGAATGCTCTTTAAATCTTCTGGAACGGTTTGTACCATTGATTTCCATTGTAAGTGCATTACTGTACATGGCTATCCTTGTTTTTTTTTCTCTCACATATTGAGAGACTTGTTGCATGTGTTAACTTCCTTGGATGTTAAGTTAGTCATTACCTTCTCAAAAGTAGTAATTTAGTATATTTCAATACATGACTTTGCCTAACTCCTCTGTGTGGATTGTGGAATTCCTCTGCCGGTGTCCTCGGGAATGAAGGAGCAGCGCCTCTAAGCCGTAAGAGTTGAAAGATCTCTGTTGGTGGCAAGTTCAGTGTTTGGTCTAAGATGCAGGTGCACATGTGACCTTTGACTTCAAGTTTCCGAACAATTGCCAGGGGTGTACATGAAGGAGCTCTCACTTTACCTGCATGCTAATGTCTGGACAAGAGGGTTAAATGTGGCCCTTAAAGTATTTGGACACTTAAATAACAGTTTGTAAGAACTAACGTCACTTTTCTAAGCATTTTTTTTTTTGTTTTTTGTTTGCTTTCAACCACCTGGTGTCAATGTAATTTTTAGTAGATGAAGTCAGTTCCTCTCAAGGTAAAAATTTATATATTAATTATATCATATTAACCACTAACTTTTGACTATATATATATATATATATATGTCATTTATACACCGTAAAAAAAATCTGTAGTTTTTACAAAATAATTTTGGCAGCTGTGGTTGCCAGAATAATTTTGTAAAAAATACAGAGAAACTGTAAACACATTTACAGAACAAACTAAATTTTACAGTATAAAACTGTAATTTACAAACAAGAAAATTTAAATGTAAACTAGTAAATTCAACAATGCACACTACTACTAAAATCAGTTTTGTACCTTTAACATATACTGACAACCACCATAATAATGCAGGTGGTAAAAGAGAAAGCCACATGAAGAATCAGAATTCATTCAAAGTAGCTTTTCCATGAGCTGAAGTATATACTAATATAAAGAGGGTGCACAGAGTCATTCACGCAAACGCAAAACACCATCATGGTAACCCACAACACTTACATAATGCAATAAACATTCATTAAACAACAGAAGATGAAACCCTAATGTACATAACTGATAACAAAAACTATTAAGAAACATGATTATTTAAACAAAATACTTTCAAATGTGGAGTGTCACACAGAATTGTGGGAATATCAGTTTACAGTTTTTGCCTGTAAATTATACATTGATTTGTTCTTTTTTACTTCTAAAAATTGTAGTATTTTGTAGTATGTAGTAAAAACTTACTCTTAACCTATTTACAATTTTTTCCTGTATCGTTTTTACAATATTTTACCGTTAAAATCACATTCATTGTTTACAGTGTATACAATCAAGAGCGACAAAAATGATCTGTATTTGAAATAAATGCTGTTCATTGTTCATCAAAGAATCCTGGAAAAAAAATATATATCATATTTGATTTCCACCAAAATATTAAGCCTCAAAAACGGTTTTCAATGTTGATAATAAAAACCAATATTAATAATTGAGCACCACATTAGCATATTAGAATGATTTCTAAAGGATCATGTGACACTGAAGACTGGAGTAATGATTCCAGAAATTCAGCTTTGTCATAACAGGAATACATTATATTGTAAAATATATTAAAATAGAAAACAGCTATTTAAATTCTAAATTAGGAAAATGGTTTCCTTAAAAATGTTTAAAATAAATGCCCATTGATTTGATATTTTACATATATAGTGCAATAGCATTTGTGATTTTTTTAAGTGTATCTTAAGTTTCCAAATACTTTTTATGGGCGCTATTTATTTATTTTATTATTATTATTATTTTTTGGGGGGTAAAAACCTATCACAATAATGTCCTAACGATGAAACAGGTAGGTAACAGCATGCCGCTGATGATAGGGTTCAAAAAATCCTCCTTTTACTCCAAAGCTATGAGAGAGAGCAGATGACAGATGAAGAACCATCAGTCCCACTCCTGAGAGCCGCAGGCTCAGCCAGCTGAACGTGAACTTGACTGTCAGTTTGCCAGGTGGAAGAGCTGGACTGTAATGGAGACGCACATGGACGTCACTGTGAGTTAGACCTGATTCAAATGACCAAGGCGATTGAAAATGAGTGAAACGATCTCAATGCAATTTTGCACTTGGTTTCAATTCAACTGTAAGCTGTAGGTGATTGATCTGGATGATCTTGCACAGTTTATTTTCTGGGATTAACCTTAGAATTTCAAGGTTGTCTTTAGTCTGTCATTTCTAGAACTTATTAAATTTGAATACAAACCTGACATGGAAATTAGGTCTGGAGTGAACCTTTCTATCCTTGGATGTCTCAGTGGACACACAGGTCTAACGTCACTCATACCCTGCGGGTTTATGTCCTTCAACTGACTTATTATTATCCTCTTTTAAAAAAAAAACAAAAAAAAATACATTGCAGGACATTGAATCATTTGCTTTTGGAAAGAATTCATATCCCCTGCTTGATATTACTAGTGAAGTTAGATGTCATTGTTCTCTCTTTTAAAGTAGTGTGGGATTTAATGCTTCTTACAAGCTTGCAATCAATGAGAACATTGGGTATCAGTGTAAACAGATGTACAAAGTGGGATTCAAAATACAAGATCTGGGTGGTTTTGATGCTGGTTTCATTTGCAGGTGCAACATGATTTTTTTTTATCTAGTCTTTATTCGCTCCTCCAGACGTATACTCTGCCAGGTAGACATCTGTTCAAACAGGGAGCGTTAATGAACACTCTTTGAATGTCTGAGAGTGTGTGATGGTGTGTTTCACCCCACCCTAGCGTTCGTTTATGTCTCTCCTCCCATCCGTGTCGCGGGTGGCCCGCACGAGCTTGCCCACAATGGTGCTGATGAGCTTCCTCAGCAGAGTCTGTAAGGGATTACGAGGAGGTGTTTATGGTTCCTGATCCATCCAGTGATCGGCCCTACGCAGTTCTTTAAGGAGTCAGAGATGGTAAATGAGGTATTTGTAGGGAATTAGGTGATGTTATTGTTGTCTTAGAACATGTGCCTGGGCTGATGTTTGATCAGCTGAGTCAGAGAGGGACTTGGAGTAGTTTCCTAAGTGGGAAAATGTGAGAAAGTGTGTGGTGCTTTAGTTGTTGGACTGCTGACAGACAGTGGAGTGTTTGCTTTTTCTTCGAACTCTAATAAAGAGCCCTTACGGCCTGGTAGAGGATGTGTCTCATGAGACACTTGTTTGTTTGGGTTTTTCTCCATCAATTTACCACACACACACGTTGAAGTAGTTTTATTGCATTTGATGCTCAGCATTTTTGCATGCAAGATCCCAATCAACCAAATGGCCCAATTGGTGTTAGCACCATGGCTCTTTGAGCCAAAACTGCGTTTACCGTTGATTTATTTATGAGTCACTGGATTATCCTGCAGTAAAACTCCAGGTTTTTGTGTTCTTCACCACAATTGTTCAGTGATGTTGAGATCAAGCTTTGAGTGACTCATGCACAAATATCACAAAAGTCTTTAAGCAGTCATTGATGTTTTAGGCGGCAACCTGCTATATTAAGAACTTCTGTAAGGAGCAGTGGTGGACAAAGTACACAAATAATTTATGACTTAAAGTACAGATACCCTAATGTAATATTCCCCTATTGAAAGTTACATTTCCACTTGACTAAAATTACAAAAGTGTAAATCTTGGCATGCTTTTTATTGCCTTTTTCCCCTATCACATATATAGCAATCATCATATATTAGGTATCAACTGAAAGCTTGAACACTCAAAATTCACCCTGTAAAAACCGTTCTGAAATTGGACATTGCCTTACAATGGGAACGGTTCTTTAAACACTTTTAGCGGGCTCAGTTTTGGTGATATTAAAGGGTTAGTTCACCCAGTGGTTCAGATCGCGTGTCAAACTGCATAACGACTTTGGCACTCCGAACCGCTGATTCTAAACAAAAGATTCGAAGCAGTGTTTTGAAAACACCCATCACTAGATATTGTTGAAAAGTCGTTATTTTTTTTATTTTTTTTGTTGGACAAAAAGTATTCTCGATGCTTTATAATATTAAGGTTGAGCCACTGTACTCACATGAACTGTTTTTTCCTTTCTGGGCACTGAAAGTGTAAATTAACTTGCTGGCAATGGAGGCCTCACTGAGCCATCGGATTTCATCAAAAATATCTTCATTTGTGTTCCGAAGATGAACGATGGTCTTACGGGTGTGGAATGACATGAGGGTGAGTAATTAATGACAGAATTTTCATTTTTGGGTGAACTAACCCTTTAACTTCAAATTTGGAACACAACTTGGTTAGACATATGGCTTTGATTTTCTAGCACTTCTAGAGCCCAAATTATTTTGTAAAATATATATTTTGATGTTTACCGCAGTACATTTGCTTTACAGTATGATTTAACTTCTGTAACCTTGTTAGAAGTTCACTTTTTGGAGCTGTATTCACTTTTGCAATAATCTGCTGAGGGCTTTCTTTAAAAAGAGACCAACCTTAGGTTTGTATTAAAGTAAAATAATGTTTGAATATAAAAGAGCATTCATGAATTACAATAATTTGAGTTGATGGTAAAAAAAAAAAAAAAAAAAAAAAAAGCTGAAAAAGGTGAAAGTATCTATTAAGTATGAAATGTAAAGTGAAGCTAAGAAAACTTTTAATGATAATTCCTTTACAATTAAAACTAGGACTTATAGGTTTCTTAGCTCTTTTTTTTGTAATTTGGCCCCCATAAGGACTATTTATTTGGTGTATCACGAACAGCATGTTTTTTTATTTAGTTTTTTTCTGAAAGGTAAGATATTATGCTGATGATTGAGTGAGTGAGCAATCAGGTGAGTCAAATTTCTCAAATCTGCTTCAATCTGCTTCAGTCATTGCAAAGAATGATTCATAGTGAAAAGAATGATTCATACACATTTCACATCTTGGAGTGGCTTTGTTTTTTTTTTCTTCAATGTTATGCTTTGTTCGGAATGTAGTAAAGTAACTCTTGAGATTGGGTCTGACGGGGGTAATTGAATCAGAGAGTTGTTAAAGTGCCCTTATTATGCATAGGGTTCCTAAGTTTAAAGGTTCCTAATTTTGTTTTGGAGGTCTCCTACAATAGGATTACATGCATCCAAGGTAAAAAAACAACAACAAAAAAAAACACTAATGTTCAGTTCTCATTGTATACACATCACCTCATTTCTCAAAGAGTCTGAAAACAGTTAGTTTGAAGATTCAGTCTCTCTAAACCCCTTCTTTTCACAAGCCTGCTTTGATTGATCAGATGGCCCAGTCTTTTGTGATTGGTCTTCCGCTTACAGCGTGTGTTGGAAACGAAACACCTATTACGATATTTGAGTTTCAGCTCCGGAGGCTTCCTCAACACTTGTATACACTGCAGTGATACGAACAGGAACGATGGCAACGTTTTTTCCATATCAATTACAGTATGAGTCCTCATTCTTTAGAAGTGCATGCAAAGTGGATTTGCAGCACTAAAAATAGCGTCTTCTCGACAACAAACCAATCTCTTCCAGGCCTCGGCTAGAACTACAGTGTCTGAGGGCAGGTCAAAGTAAACGTTGTTCGCGGGCATCCAATTTGTTACATTGTTACGTAGGTATGTAACAGGAAGTGAGACTGGAATTGCTGACAACTTGTTTCTGCAGTTTAGAATCAATTCTTTCTTATAGG
Organism: Ctenopharyngodon idella; assembly: GCF_019924925.1. Taxonomy (NCBI): domain Eukaryota; kingdom Metazoa; phylum Chordata; class Actinopteri; order Cypriniformes; family Xenocyprididae; genus Ctenopharyngodon; species Ctenopharyngodon idella. The sequence goes on from NC_067232.1 coordinate 19,163,498, forward strand.
AGACAATAGGGGCTTTCGCACCGGGGGAACATTTTCATAGTTCCTATCGGCGGAAGTATCCACTTTTTGGTGCATTTGCAACGCAGGAACAAGGAACGATTTTAGTTAAAGAAACACTCATGGGGGTCTAAATTAGCTCCAACTTTTAGAGTAGTGTCTAACCCAGCAGAATAGGAGCCAGCTTTGGGGGTAATGCATTACAAGTAACGCAAATTATGTAATCAGATTACCTTTTCAATTAACTAATAAGTAACGCATGTTTTTCTAAATACAACAAAATATATGAGTTACTTTTCCAAATGTTTTCCAGTTTACTGAATTTCCCATCCCCATGTTGAGAGAAGTTGGGTGAGAGGTGCAGAGGTGTTGTTTGCGCTGTGTGAACATGACGGTTAGTAGTTCTAGACTAAATGTGAGCATGCATTTACTCATCACTTTATATTTTTACATTTATCAAAAATATAACTTTTTTGTCATCTGAAGGGGTTAAAAAACAATCAAGCAAGCCCAGCCCAGCTGGGAAAAAGTGATGAAAAAGTAACGTCATGCAATACTTTCCATAAAAAGTAACTAAGTAATGCAATTAGTTACTTTTTTAAGGGAGTAATACATTACTTTTAAAAGTAACTTTCCCCAACACTATTACCAGTGACGTAAATGTATGTCGATTGGTCGAACGCATGCCATACGAAACACCGGCACTCACCATTTTTAAATAGCCATGTAAACACACAGTTTACATGTACTTAATTCATGAACTAACTCCACAAACATGGTAAACAGCGATAGATGGACCGATGGCAAAGTCCAGGCACTTCTCAACCTTTACGCTAAGGAGGAAACCTAACATGGAAAAATCTTTAAAGGGACCAAGCAAAATATGATTATGTATTTCTGCTCAGTAAGCAACCACACACTATAATACTTTTAAGTATACCATTTGCTTTCCGTGTTTAACAGTTCTATCTAATAGGACTGTGAAACAGATCGTAAACTAATGAAGACGGAAAATGGGAGTGCTGTGTGTTCAGGCTCTGGCATTCTCAGCAGCATCAAAATAAAAGTCCCGCACAGCAACCAGAGCGGCAGGATAGCGTTCCTATTGCAAATGCAAATGCAAAAAGGAAAATGGCCCTAGGGGAAAATTTAGTTCTCGTGGGATTGCCCTGGTGGCCAGTTCCTATTACTACCTGGTGCAAAAGCCCTTATCATTTTTATTTGTTGAGCACTTTGATCTTTAAAACTTTGTAGACCTTTTACATTCACAAAATGCAACTGAATAAGTCAAATTCACAAATGAATCATTCCACGTGACTTTTGAATTGTTTCAACTGAGTCATCGAAAAGAAATAACTCAAAAGAACGATTTGTTCATATATTGCGTCTCGGAGCATCTATTGATTTCTTCAGTTCCAAATAACAAAAAACTATGTTTTTCTGAAATGTAGTGCAGTAAAAAAGTAAAAGTTGCTTTTATATGTAGTAAAAATGCTCTGATAAAGTACAGATACTTAAAAAATGCACCAACAGAGTAAAAATACTTTATTTACCTTAATGTTCACCATTAACGAGAAGTATGTGATTGTTTAATGTGGAAGCTGTTCACCTGAAATGAGATCACTTACACAGGTGTGATATGAAGTTCGCTCTGCCTGAGGCTGACTTTCTATCTGTAGTTGACACCTTGTCATATCATTTGAAGTGACAGCTGCTTTTTTGGCCTCCTTAACATTAACCAGAGCCTTCTGTGCCATTTAAATTATCCACAACAGCCACTTTTGCAACAACCCCTACCAACATTCAAGGCACAGGATTTTCAGCTGTGATTTATACTAATTGCTCTTGTGCTTTGCCTTTACAGATGTGTTTGTGCATTGGTTGACCCCGGAGACCTGATTGTGACTGTGAGACCACTTGACTGTGAACTTTGACGTTATGGTCATCTTCATGTGGCCTTTTACTGAGGTCTCCACCTTTGTGTCTCTGTAAACGCACACAGTCTTCCCTAATCTAAACTATTTAGTCTGGCAGTGAAATCCTCTCAGAATCAGTGATATAATGCAAAGAATGACTTCTCTTTGGAGGCTAGAGCCATTTTATACAAGATAATACTAGGGCTGTCAATTTAACAACAGCAAATATACACTACCATTCCAAAGTTTGGTGTCTTTTATTCAGCAAGAATGCATTAAATTGATCCAAAGTGACAGTAAAGACGTTTATAATGTTACAAAAGATTTCTATTTCAAATAAATGCTGTTCTTTTGAACCTGCTATTAATCAAAGAATCACGGTTTTCACAAAAATATTAAGCAGCACAACTGTTTTTAACATTGATAATAATGATAATAATAAATGTATGCAAATCATCATATTACAATGATTTCTGAAGGATCATGTGACACTGAAGACTGGAGTAATGATGCACAGGAATAAATTACATTTTAAATATATTAAAATAGAAAACAGCCCCTTTAAATTGTAAATATTACTGTTTTACTGTATTTTTAATCAAATAAAGAAAAAAATGCAGTTTTAATGAGCATAAAAAAGTCTTCTTTACAGATTGCAGACATTTGAACGGTAGTGTATGATAATTTAATTTCCATTATTTATTTGGATTGCCTTCTGTTGGGTGATGTTTCTGCTAGGACGCTCAGGTAGGTATAGGATAAATGTTGGCATTAACAGACCACAAAAGCCTTGATCTTGTTTTTAGTTATAGCACCACTTAGCAGTCATGGTGAAAGGCGTATGATTAATCAGAGAGACGCACTTATAGTTTTGACAGCAGTAACTGGCAGGCCTGCAGGCTTTGAGGAAGCTCTTGTGTTTACCCAGTTTTCCATCACAGATCTGCTTTCAGACCCTTACACAACCTCATTTGTTTTCATTCCCTACAGCTGACACCTCCCCTCTTCAATCCATCTCTCTGTGCTGAGGAACAAGTAGGAGTTCTCTTCTTTCCCTTTGCAGGAGTCTTGAAAGTCCTCATTCCTTGAGAAAATGACTGACTTGTGTCATTGGATCTGGAGACCATTATACAAAGCTAAAAATGTGTGGTGCTCGTAGTGCTCTTTGATTGACTGGGTTTGTTCTCTTTTGTATGAGGTAAAAAAAAATCTTTTTCTGATTTGTGTGGCGTACCAAATACAGCCAGATAAATAAAATGACCTTGGATCATTCTCAGGAAACTGTGCCATTTGCGTCCAAACTTAGTGTATGCAGAGTGTGAATTGACACCATCAGAGAAATCAGCATAAAAGGTGCTCTTGATCAAACATTTTTAGCAAAAAAAAAAAAAAAAAAATACATATTAAATATATTTTGTGTTAACTCCAATTATGTCAGATTTTCATGTAGATATCAAATTATGTACATATTTAGGGACTGTCAATCAACATATAGTATAATAAGTAGCCCCAAAAAGTGTTAGCCAGCACTTAACGTAGGAATATCATTTCATTAGATAACAACATCAATCAATTTCAATATTTAAGAAACAGAGCAGAAGCTAAGGAAGTCTGTTTCTGCATCAGAGTAAAAAAAAAAAACTAAATAAAAAAAGGTAATTGTGTCTTTTTGTGATTCTCATAATTGTTTTTATCTCACATTGTGACTTAATTTATTACTTTGATATCTCCCAAGGGTAGCATGTACAGGTTGAAAAACAACGGTCCTAGCACTGAGCCTTGCGGTACTCCATACCGAACTTGTGATCAGTATGATACCTCTTCGTTTCATGATTTACTATTGATTTAATATAACAGAATCAAAATATCATAAAATTTGCATGTCTCTTTACATTACCATTACATTTAATGAGTTATTTTGAATTTCTGTTCAACTGTGTCATGTGACAATTCCTCCTGTAAAAATAATGGTTTGATGAATTTGTTCTCTCTGAACAATATTCAAACAAGGTAACAGCATCTGCATACAAATATGTTTCATCCACATTACTGTTTCTGCCATATTTATAACAGAGATACCAAGAATATGTATTTATAGTGCTTGGCGTAAATGAGTACACCCCCTTTGAAAAGTAACATTTTAATCAATATATCAATGAACACAAAAACAATTTCCAAAATGTTGACAAGACTAAGTTTTATATAACATCTGTTTAACTTATAACATGAAAGTAAGGTTAATAATATAACTTAGATTACACATTTTTCAGTTTTACTCAAATTAGGGTGATGCAAAAATGAGTACACCCCACAACAAAAACTACTACATCTAGTTCTTTGTATGGCCTCCATGATTTTTAATGACAGCACCAAGTCTTCTAGGCATGGAATGAACAAGTTGGTGACATTTTGCAACATCTATCTTTTTCCATTCTTCAAGAATGACCTCTTTTAGAGACTGGATGCTGGATGGAGAGTGATGCTCAACTTGTCGCTTCAGAATTCCCCATAGGTGTTCGATTGGGTTCAGATCAGGAGCCACTGAATCACTTTCACCCTGTTCTTCTTCAGAAATCCAACAGTGGCCTTAGATGTGTGTTTAGGATCATTGTCATGTTGGAAAAGTGCACGACGACCAAGGGCACGGAGTGATGGTAGCATCTTCTCTTTCAGTATAGAGCAGTACATCTGTGAATTCATGATGCCATCAATGAAATGCAGCTCCCCGACACCAGTAGCACTCATGCAGCCCCACATGAGGACACTGCCACCACCATGTTTCACTGTAGGCACCATGCATTTTTCTTTGTATTCCTCATCTTTGCGATGCCATACAGTTTTGAAGCCATCAGTTCCAAAAACATTTATCTTGGTCTCATCACTCCAGAATATAGAGTCCCAGTAGTCTTCATCTTTGTCAGCATGGGCCCTGGCAAACTATAGGCGGGCTATTTTGTGCCTGGGCTTTAGGAAAATCTTCTTTCGTGGACGGCACCCATGCATGCCATTCCTCTGCAGTGTACGCCATACTGTGTCATGGGAAACAGTCACCCCAGTTCCTTTAACTGGGGCTCCTGTCGAGATGTTAACTTCCGTGGACGACCTGGACGTCTCTGTGAGATGGTTGCTTTAAATTTTTGTACCACTTTTGCTACAGTATTCTTACTGATAAGTAAAGCTTTGCTGATCTTCTTGTAGCATTCACCTTTCTGGTGTAAAGAAATTATTTTCTTTCTCAGGTCTTGTGACATTTCTCTTCCATGTGGTGCCATTGCTGACAGCATGAAATGGGAAGGGGTTTTAACACCCTTTTATAGTCAACTGTCTGATGGACACCTGTGTAATGAATAATTAGACTCACCTGTGGTTGAATTCTTGTTAAATTAGACATTTGTAGTCTAAAATTTAGCTTTGCTCCAGAGACTTTCAGTGGGGTGTACTCATTTTTGCATCACCTTAATTTGACTAAAACTGAAAATTTTGTTCTCTAAGTTATATTATTAACCTTACTTTCATGTTATAAGTTAAACAGATGTTATATAAAGTCGTGTCAACATTTTGGAAATTGTTTTTGTGTTTATTGGGATATTGTTTAAAATGTTACTTTTCAAAGGGGGTGTACTCATTTACTGTATATATACAGTGCTCAGCGTAGATGAGTACCAGGTACTATATACCAGGTACCAGGTGTGGATTAAATCCTCTGATTATGTTCATGTGTTTTTGTATTCACCGTTCATGTGTTTTTGTATTCATGTGTTTATTTATTTAATTTGAATAATAATTTATCACAAATGAAAACCAAAACTGACTGATAGTACCAGAGATTACTTTAATTTAAATTACTAGAATTATATTAGTTATTAATTTAAATAGTTAAATATTTGATTTCAAAACTTACTAGGTCAAAATAATGTTGTACTTCAGGGTTAAATTTAGTAACAATAAATAACTAATGGTACTTTGCAAGGCTGTTACCACATATTTACGATGAGGCTAATAGTTTAAGAATAGCCCATATTTGTTGACCACTAATCTGGTATTGGCAGTGTCTGTGGGTGATAATATGCGTTTTTAGAGTAGTTGCTGGAAAATGTTCAGCTCTCATGTTAAATGTGATGGGTGAGAGGCAGTCTTTCCTTTGGCAAGGTTTTTGATCATATCTTCCTTCTCTCACAGAGAACGTGTTTTGGATAGACAGCATGGCGCCCAGTTGCTTCTGTGTACATTACAGACAGACGTGAAGCTCTCAGCTGAGAGGGGAGACCTATGCTGGATCTGGATTCTCAGAGCTGCTCTGCTGAAGAATCCCATTGTCTGGCTTCCCGTGAGTGGTGAGCGGTTCCCAGGACTTGCCTTGTCTAAATAAGCCATGACAGAGTGGACTCCCTCCTGCAATAGCCTCTCTGACTCACTTATCTCTGGCAGACGCACTCTCAACACAAACCAGTGCCGTCTCTCTGTCACACAGCCTAATCTGTAATGTCATGGTTCACTGAAACACTCCCACTCTCCCCGAAAACTGGCACTACCTTTTTCAGCTCTCTGATGATCCAGTACAATTCATAAAATACCATTCAAAAGTTTTTTTTTTTTTTTTTTGTAAACATTTTTTAAATAAGTCTCTTGTTCACTAAGGCTGCATTTATTTGATTAAAAATACAGTAAAAGAAATATTATTGTATTATTGTAAAATAACTTTTAGTTTAATGTATAATAAAATGTAATTTATTTTTGATGACAGAGCTGAATTTTTAGCCGTCATTACTCTCAGTCTTCAGTGTCACGTGATCTTCCAGAAATCATTGTAATATACTGATTTGCTGCTCAATAAACATTTCTTATTATCATCAATGTTGAAAACAGCTGTGCTGCTTAATAATTTTGTGGAAACCGTGATACATTTTTTTTTTTTCATAATTCTTTGATGAAAAGTTCAAGAGAACAGATTTTATTTGAAATAGAAATCTTTTGTAAATTTGTAAATATTTTCGCTGACATTTTTGATTCATTTTAATGCATCTTTGCAGAATAAAAGTATTAATTAATTTAAAAAATAAATAATAAAAATCTTACTTGACCCCAAACCTAGTGTATACAAAGTGAGAATTGACACCATCAGAGAAATCAGCATGTGCTCTTGATCAAACATTTTTAGCAAAATAATTAAAAAAACATATCTTTTGTGTTAACTCCAATTATGTCAGATATTCATATGAAATTATGTACATATTTAGGGACTGTCAATCAACATATAATATAAGTAGCCCCAAAAAAGTGTTAGCCAGCACTTAACGTAGGAATATCATTGCATTAGATAACAACATATCAATTTCTATATTTAAGAAACAGAGCAGAAGCCAAGGAAGTCTGTTTCTGCATCAGAGTAAAAAAAATAAATAAAAAAGGTAATTGTGACTTTTTGTGATATATATCCCACAAATGTGACCTTATTTCTTATAAATTGTAACTTTAATTCTCATAATTGTTTTTATCTCACATTGTGACTTAATTTTATACTTTGCACAGGTTGAAAAACAATGGTCCTAGTACTGAGCCTTGTGGTACTCCATACCGAACTTGTGATCAATATGATACCTCTTTGTTTTCTGCTACAAACTGATGATGGTCAGATAAGTATGATTTGAGCCATGCCAATGCGATTCCACTAATGCCAACATAATTTTCGAACCTATTAAAAAAAAAAAAAAAAGAAATGTTGTGGTCGATAGTGTCAAATGCAGCACTAAGGTCCAGTAACACTAATAGAGAGATGCAACCACGATTGGATGATAAGAGCAAGTCGTTTGTAATTCTGATGGGAGCAGTGTCAGTACTATAATACGGTCTAAATCCTGGAAATTCATAAAGTCATTATTGCTGTGCTGTTGGGAAATGTCTGCACCTGTTGATGCTTTATTTTTCATTAATTTAGCTACTGTATCAAATAAATACTTAGGTTTGTGTTTGTTTTCTTCTAAAAGAGTCGAAAAGTAAGCAGATTTAGCAATAAGTCTGTTACATTATACAAGCCACACGTGCGCACAAGCTCAAACACAATCTCAACACTCTCTCCCTTCTGTTGTGTGCCTAAGCTGATGTTTTGGAAACATAATCTATAGGTCAGAGCCCCTCAGCGTGTGCACCTGCATGTGGAAGAGGGCATTGACAGCCCAGGTAGAGTAAAACCCCTTGACAACATGCTCCACACCTAAAAAAAAGAGAAAACAGCAATGTTCTAGAATCCTCCAATGATACTGTTGCCTTGCCTTATAGAATCTCTGTTGACAGACAGCCTGTCTCGTCTCATGTCTATTAGCCTGTAGGCATTAGACTTTATCCAAACTGCAGTTCTGCAGTTTGTTTACACACCAGTAGTCAAAGACTTTTCTATTATACTGTTGACAATCAGAAGACAGTGAATAATTTCAGTGAATATTAAGATTAAACTTGACAAATTCATTTATAAGTCACACTGTAACACTCGCACGATACTTACCAGCTGAGATGGGCACATGACAAGTCTTCATTTTGACAGATTACCTGAAGCTTTATGGCTCTGTGAGTCAGGCAGAAACACTGAAAGCTGTTTGAAAACACACCTGCCCTGCCTTTTCCGTCCCTTCCCTCTGCCTGTGCTGAAAGCTGCTATCTGTCTGTCTGTTTCTGGTTCCTCTTCAGTTTGATGAACCTCATGGCCAAGCCGAAGGACATGACAGTTCCTCAGTTCTTTGAGTTTGTTTGTTACGTATTGGTTAATCTTTTAGACTGTCTTTCTAACACACTAACATTCAAAAGTTTGAGGTCGGTATGAGGTTTTAATGTTTTTGAAAGAAGTCTCTCATGCTCACCAAGACTGTGTTTATTTGATCAAAAATACAGTAAAACCCTAGTATTGTGAAATATTACAATTTAAATAAACTGTTTTCTATTTTAATATATTTTAAAATGAATTAATTCCTCTGATAGCAAAGCTGAATTTCAGTGTCACATGTTGAAAACAGGTTAATATATTTGTGGAAACCAAGATACATTTTATTCAGGATTATTCTGATGAATAAAAAGTTTAAAAGAACAGCATTTATTTGAAATAGAAAGCTTTTTTAACAAGTTCTCATTTTGACACCATAACATGAATGGTACTACAGTGGCCTCTAGATGTATTTGGACTTGATAATTACAGAAAGGTGTGTTTGATCAGGGCTGGATCTGAACTCTGCAGGTAGATCTACCGGAGCAGGATTGGGCACCCCTGATTTAAAGGGTTAGTTCTCCCAAAAATGAAATTTCTGTCATTAATTACTCACCCTCATGTCATTCCACACATGTAAGACATTCATTCATCTTCAGAATACAAATTAAGATATTTTTGATGAAATCCAAGGGTATCTGATCCACACATTGACAGCAACATCAATGCATCTTTTGAGGTCCAGAAAAGTAGTAAAAACATGGTTAAAATAGTCAACGTGACTGCAGGTGGTTCAACTGTAATGTTATGAAGCGACGAGAATACTTTTTGTGCGCAAAAACAAAACAAAAATAACTACTTTATTCAACAATTTGAACCATTGTCATACATAGTAAACTCAGTGCAGGCTTCTGTGTTTACTCATTATTGGCCGTCGGCATCACATGCATGCGTCATGGTGCTCACGTGTTCAGCTTCGGCCAATAATGAGTCGGCGTTCGAACTTAAACACAGAAGCCTGCACTGAGTTCACTACATATGACAGCGGTTCAAATTGTTGAATAAAGTCATTATTTTTGTTTTGTTTTTGCGCACCAAAAGTATTCTCGTTGCTTCATAACATTAAGGTTGAACCACTGCAGTCACGTTGACTATTTTAACCATGTTTTACTGCTTTTCTGGACCTCTAAAGTTGCAATGACGTTGCTGCCTATGTGTGGTTCAGATACCCTCAGATTTAATAAAAAATATCTTAAATTTGTGTTCTGAAGATGAACAAAGGTCTTATGGGTTTGGAACGACATGAGGGTGAGTAATTAATGACAGAAATTTCATTTTAGGGTGAACTAACCCTGTAAAGTCATTGCAAAGATGGCCAACAAGAAAAAGTTAGTTCTGAGAGCAAACATTGCTACTTGGTTTGATATCTTGTATTTTTTAATCATATGTTACACTGTAAAAAGTAATATGCTCCATCTAAAATGCTCTGTCTACTCAATAAAATTGTGGCAACAGATTACAAGCAATATTATTAATTAAATTCAACATATAAGAATTGAGTTAGAATTAATCAAATTAATTCCTTAAAAGTCAAAGTCAACCATTTAAAATGTGTAAAATTAGCAAATACCATTACCAAAACCACTAACTGACATAAAAAGCAAAGAGTCAAACTGCCCAACTAAATGAAACACTGATCACCATAATAGTGACCACACATTTTCAATAAAATCAACATCAACATCTAAACCTCTGTTAATTCATGTGTTTCTCTTTCCTTCAGTGATTCTACTTGTTATCATCAGGTGTCTTCAATGTTGACTAAATAAATAAATAGTTCTTAATTCATCTTTAACATCTGTCTGTTATTCAGATATTTTGTTTAAATTATACATAAATTTTACTTGTTTTAAATGGTTGACATTTAAGGAATTAATTTGATTAATTCTAACTCAATTCTATTTGTTGAATTTAATTAATAATATTGCCTGTAATCTGTTGCCAAAATTTTATGGAGTAGATATAGCATATTACTTTTTACAGTGTATGTGTGGTCTATGTGTCTAAATAATTTTTCAGACCACTGTAACCAAATACAGACCTGCACAAAACTACCTTACTTTGGGCTTTTTTTAGTCTGATGAAATTCGAAATCATTTTTCCTCATGGCATCACTGTAAAGATTGTAGCATGCATCAGTAAAGCCTGAATGATACAGCACTCATGGTATTTCTCACTACTTTCTTACATTTTTCCTTTGCGTTTTTTCACGTAGAGACAACAACATTGTCTAAACGATTACCGTTCACACGGATTCGCGAAAACGATTAAAAGCGCTGTATTATGCATGTCAGGCCAGTAGTGGGCGACGCCACTTTGTAAAGAAAAACTACACACCTATAGACTAAACACGTAATACATATGCAGTATGCGCATGACGTCACCATTTTCACAAATTTGCGTTTTTGTAGTTTACACAGAGACAATGACAGTATAATTTTCAAAAACTTGCACTTTGAAACCAGTTTTCAAAAGTTAGAGTTTTCAAGCCCCCAAAACGCTGTTGTTAAGTAAATGAATGGCCAAAACTCATAAAAACGTTCTCGTTTTTAGTTGAAAACAGTGTTGTGTAAATGACCCCTGAATAGCAGGTTCTTTATCTGGGTGCTTCAATATTCACCCAATGTGTGTGTTTGGATTTTGTTTTTTCATGTGTTTGCAAAGTGTTTGCAAAGTGTTTGCAAAGTGTGTGAAGGCCTGTGTTGTGTCACTAGTTTAGGCTTGTAAAACAGGATATTTCACACCTTCCATGAAATAAAAGAAACTCATGCAAGGCTTGCTGTGAACAGGGAGCTTCCCCTAATAAATCCAGCTGTTTATGGTTCTAAGACACTCTTAATGGCCTCTAGTCTTGAGAGCACAGTGCACTGTCTTGCACTCACAAAAGTGATATATTAATACCACACAGAGAGTTGGCATTTATGCATGAAGACAGTTGTGAAAATGAAAGAAGGGATTGGAGAAAATGGGCTGGTCTTATTATTTGAGATCACAGTATCCCAAAGAGAAAATAAATGAAAAGACACAACATGTCTGAATGCATGGTGATTTTAGACTCAAACTTAATATCAAACTTCAAATAAATAAATAAAGAATATAGTTCATGGAACAGTTCACCCCAACATGAAAATCTTGTTGTCATTTACTCACCCTCATGTCTGTCAAAAACCAGCATGACTTTCTTGCTTGAGTGGAAAGCAAAAGGAGTTATTTATAGCTGAAAGTCAATGCTGATCTTTCCTACAATGAAAGTGAATGAAGACCAAAGCTGTCAAGAAAGATTTTCAATAGATTACAAATTATATTTTAATCTAGTATCGTATGGCTTTAGAGGACTTGGAATATTTTTTCTCTTTTTAAAATTTGGTCTGCATCCAATTTAAATAGGCTATAAAATGAGGGCAGCTTGGACATTCTGCTAAACTTCTCTTTGGGGCTTGGAAAGACATGAGGGTGACTACATGATGACAGAATGTTAATTTTTAGGTCACTATCCCTTTAAGGCCACACAGGGTTTGATAGTGAGCTGTGCGCTGATTTTGTGTGCAGGTGTCCAAAACTTTCTCTCTTTAGCCCTTTTACCCCTCTAGCAAAGCTTTTTTTTCTGCTCTCTTGACAAATGCCTCTCAGAAAGTAAACAAGGACATAAAATCTCCTGACAAGTCCCTCAAAGAGAAGTGTGTCTACTCTCTCTCTCTGCACAGTGAGCCAGTCGTCAGGTGACTCCTCTTCCGCAGGTGTGGACAGAGCGGAGAGGAGGGATCTCAGCTGGTCGGATGAACAAAAGCGCACCGGACAGAGCTGTCTGCTTTGTTGACCTTGAGCAACAAACGAACGGCTGTCTGTCATTGAGAAATTTCTTTGCTTGCCTCGACTGGCCATTCATGACCTGTTTAGTGAGATGCAGTAAATTTCATGGCTAGTCATGGTCCACTTTGCTGAGATAGCTCAAAGCAGTGATTCCCAATCCTGTTCCTGAAGCATTCCAGCACTGCACACTTTGCGCATACCCCCCTTATTCAGCTCACTATAGCAGAGGCTCTATGACTGAATCTGGGTGTGTCAGATAAGGGAAACATCCAAAATGTAGTGCTGTGGGACTCCAGGAATTAATGAATTAATTCTGAATGAAACTTTTAATATTTTGCATCATATGTTATGTGTGATTAATGATTTTGGGGGCCACTGTAACCAAATAGGGCTACGCAAAACTGCCTCATTTTGGGCTTTTTTAAGTCTAAGTTGAATTAGGCATTTTTCCTCGTGTCATCACTGTAAACATTGCATGCATCAGTATAGCATAAATGAAGTTGCTTTACTAAAGTTCCTTTGTTACTTGGCAACCTGTAATCAGCCTACAGTTAGGCTCAAAATATAATATAATATAATATAATATAAAATTGTGATTGCTGCTATAATACATATACATAAAATGGTGTCTTTTATAATATTGGCACAATAAAAGCCATTTGATATAATGCATAGCCTTGCTTTCCTTTACAGTAATACAGTGTATCCTTTTAGTAGTAAAACAAATCATATAAAAATACAAACAAAAAAATCAAGCCCTTTCTCAGGAACACTCAATCATGTCAGCGTCAGTTCAAGGTCAGGTAGTCTTTGTTCTAAGCTGGCACTATTGAAGGCCTTGAATTTTTGCATGTTACCTGCCTGACAATAAAGCTCGGGCAAAGCAAGGACAGCGGGACACCATTCCAGACAGTGGAGGAGAGGATGTGTGCCAAATCAGAGCTGCTGAGCAGCTCTAAGAGGTTCTAAGTGGAGGTCCTATCTCTGCTCCGATAAGTGAAGTTGTGTCAGTGTTTTTCGATGCACTCCTTGTTTTTCCTTATCTGCGATAATTAAAACATTGAAATTCCTTTCACAGCGCCCAGGGAGTGAGAGACAGACCTGTTGGGAAGCATCTTGTGGAAATGTAACAGGTTAGAAGCATATCAGAGCCCTTAGCAGCCCATCTATGGCCAGGGGAGTGTAAAAATATTCACACACTGGTGCCAGAAAACACCATGTTCCCACACTCACGAACTCATCACGCAGCCCAAAAAGGAAAACCACTTTTCTCCATCTTTTTATGGTAAACAACAACTTCATGTGCATATTTTGAACTTGGCATGGAATATTGAACATTTGCTAGAGTGTGATTTTGTACACCACTGCAGAATAATACGAAAGCATAACTTATACTAAAACTATGGAGACCATAATTGCATTTGCCAGAAGAAAAAAACAAAACACGCATTGCTGTTTCCAGTTTGTGTATAGTCTATCGTCTCGGTTACTGATGTAGCCCTCATTCCCTTAAAGAGGAAAACTGAGATATTGGGGTATCACTTGGAAGCCCCAACCACCTCTCAGTAGTAAAAAACGGGCCAATGAATATTGGTGAGTGAGATTTGCATGCCGAGCCACTCTTACCTAGACACACAGGTATATAAGGCCGGCTCACACTCATTCATTCAGGTTTATGCTGAGGAGCCGAGACAGGGATCCCGGTCATTTAGCGGTGGTTCAGGGTTGTGGCAGGAGGGATGTAACATCTCTGTCCCCTCCTTCAGGGAACGAAGGTTACATCAGTAACTGAGACATTACCATTCAGTAAGTCACGTTCGACGTTACGTCGATACAGATGTATTAGGGTCCCTATGGAAAGCGCCACAGCCACTGAACTGTGTTACGAGTGTCGGAGATGCAGATACTAGCAAGCTGTAGCGTGCCCTTTTGACAACTGCCCTCTACACAGTCATAACCTACCCAGCGCCCCACGTAAGCCCAAGGAAAATAGTCCTACATAACAATGGGATAAAAGGGAAAGGGCTTACCTGGAGACAGTGGTAGCTGCTGTTCCTCTTATTGTGATATTTCACCGGGAAGAGTGCTTTAGATCTCAATTTCCATATTTTACAGCCATGACCAGTGTTGTTAACACTGGGGAAGCATGCCTAATGGAGAGGGTTGCTATGGAGGCCACACCCTGCCAAAAGGGAGGTAATGTATGGTGGATACACATATGGACTGACCTGTGGGGCAGTGCTACAAACGGAAGATCTCTGCGATAGGTCCTACCTAGCCAGGAAGGAACTGCTACCTGATTCAGAGACAGGGCAGAGCAGAACTGCCCAGGGAAAGACACGGGTTTACAGACAGGGAAACTATACAGTGGAAAGTACACATATGGGATTAACAAGAGGGAATAACACCATATGGGCATCTATCCCAGTACAAGGGCTGACTAACCAGGCATGTACACGAGTACTGGGCCTGGCGTCGGAACTCAAGTCACGATTCGCTGACCGAAAATGCCTGCAGGTCCCTCACCCTCTTGTCTTTAGAGACAGGATCTTAAGCTCGACTGACTCCAGCGGCTCAAATGGAGCTCTCTGTAGCCCAGAAAGGACCACAAATAGGTCCCAGGAGGGGATGAGGCACAGCCTGGAAGGATTTAGCCTTCTGTCACTTCTCAGGAACCTGATGACCAGATTGAGGAGCATCAGGTCTGAAAACCAGGTCCAGGTGGGCCAGTAAGGCACAACCAACAAGACCTGCTCCTTATCCTCCCTGACCTTGCACAGTTTCTGTGTGAGCAGGCTCACTGGAGAAAAACATACTTGCGTAGGCCCTGGGGCCAGCTGTGTGCCAGCGCATCTATACCGAGGGTCCCCTCTGTCAGGGAATAAAACAACTGGCACTGGGAGGACCCCTGGGAGGCAAATAGGTCTACCTGTGCATCCCCGAATCGACTCCAGATCAACTGGACCACCTGGGGGTGGATTCTCCATTCTGCCAAGAACGTGAGCTGTCGTAAGAGCGCATCGACCACACGATTGAGCTCGCCAGGGACGTGAACAGTGCGGAGCGACTTGAGCCGCTGCTGAATGAGGAGATGGCAAGAGAGTTGTGACATGCGACGTGAGCGTACCTCGCCTTGGTGGTCAATGTATGCAACAGTCGCAGTGTTGTCCGTGCGGACCAACAGTGCTTGCCCTGAAGCAACACTTAAAACTGGCGCAGGGCAAACAGTACTGCCAGCAGTTCCAGGCAATTGGTATGATACTGCAGTTGAGGTCCTGTCCAGGAGCCCGAAGCTGCATGCCCGTTACACACAGCACCCCAACCTGTTCTGGAGGCATCTGTTTTAACAACAACAAGCCTGGACACTTGCTGGGGCCTAACCAGGAAAACATAGCATCCTGAAGTAGAGGCAATGAGTGTAGTGTGACTCTTACCAGTCCGTGATGGACTGGCTAGGGGGGCGTGAGGAAGCTACGCTTCCTCTAACACAAACTCCCCGCCTGTGGCGAAAGAAGGGGGCCGGGAGTGACGAAGCAGAGTGTCTGACCCGGGGAGTGAGGAAACTGCTCTTATTTAAGAATAGGTGGAACAAGCCAAAATGAAGCAAAGATTCTCCACCCAGGCCCTCCTCCAGGGGAAGGAGTAGTGTGTTCACCAGCTCCTGAGAAAGAGAAATCTCATGCATCTCCAGGTCACCCGTCTTGGGCCCGCCTAGCAGGGGCGTGGGAAGATGTTTTAGGGTGGGGGTGCTGTGCGTGCATGCGCGCGCCCGAGGGGGTGGAATACTTAATCAAAAGAAGCATTTATTAAGTAAATAAAACGCGTCAAAACTCCAGGAAACAACAAGCATATTGCTGAGAAAAAAAGAAAAAAAATCACTGAGAACACTGCATAGCCCATACACCAGGACATTTGACTGCACACTTGAAATATATTAGCTTCAGTGTTTAACAAATAAAAAGTGTAAAACTTTTTTTTTTTTTCAGTACATTCGAGATTTCCATGTTACACTTTTAAGTTACATGTCGCCTAGCCCTAACCACAACCTATCCCAGCATAAACGGTGATACATTATAATATTTGTTATTAAAGTATCAACAACATTCAGAAACATAAGAGAAAGCGTAGGCAGTGCTGCGTGCATGATTTGGCATGGCAGAATGCGCGCAACGAGCGTTCTTTTTATAATCACTAAAAAGATGAAAGTTCGTCGCGATCTCACAATGCTTCAATAACTGCACAATGATTCTTTAATAATAATGTCTACACTTTTTTCATCAGGATTTGCCAGCATGCAAAGCATTCAGGTCTGAACAAAAACTCCGGCATTTTGAGCGGTGAGTGGATTCTACGTCTCATTGCGTTCCAGAAATCAACAGATTTGTCTGTGATTGGCATTACTCAACGCTGCAAAACACGTTATTGGAAACTCTGCCTATGCTTGAGCCATAAAGCGTTTTTATTAGATCTTAGTTGTTCTTTAAAAAAAAAAAAAAAAAAGATTTCTCATTTAAAGTGTTTATTACAAACAAATTATTAAATTATAAAAATGAATAATTGTAACTGAACAAAAAATTGCATTGCATTTACTGTCCTGAGAAAACAGGGGGTGCTGCAGCACCTCCAGCACCCCCACTTCCCGCGCCTACGCCGCGGCTGAGCCGAGCCGGAGTGCTTCTTTTTAGTGTAGAATCCACAGGGTGACGGTTCATGCTCTCATAATAAGAACATGAACCATCCACAAAAGCTCTTGCTCTTTTAGGGAAATCTGCTCTTTTGCGCCAAAGCGTCGATGTGTGAATCGCCGAACGTAACTGTGCAAAAGCTTTTATGAATGGCGAAACACCGCTGAATGCACCCTTTCACCGGCAAGGGAAACCTCCTCTTGTAGAACAAGCTCTTTTAGAGGCGATTGGAAGAGAGTGATCGCTGTGCATAACTTCTCGGCGCCGAAGCAAAAATCTGAATGAGTGAATGCGAGCCAGCTTTATATACCTGTGTTTCTGGGTAGGAGTGGCTCGGCATGCAAATCTCACTCGCCAAAATTCATTGGCCCGTTTTTTACTACTCAGAGTTAATGAGGCTCCCAAGTGAGACCCCAATACATCAGTATCGATATAATGTCGAACATAACTGACTGAATGGGAACAATTTTTCCATTTACACGCGAAAAGTATATCGTTACACACGCACAAAAATGTTCCTGTTGCGCATGCAATAGTCTCCTATTGAGCGAATACAATTTTAAAGTCAACTTAAAATCAACCCTCTCCGACTGTGAACAATTCTTTTGTGAACCTTATTTCAAATGAAGAAAAAAAAGTTGTTATCTAGGAAACAAATTTTCCTTTGCAGCTGACGTCATGAAACCTGCCCTGGCTAGATTCTGGTATGTAACTAATCTAATTTATTTTCGATAAAAATCAAACTCTGTTCCAAACTTTTCTCTTAGAATATCCAGAGTATCATAAACGATTATTTGTTTAGTTCACCAAATGGCAGAAAGCTGCAATAGGGGTGAGCTTTATCATTAACCATATCAACACATCTAAAACACTCTCATCCCTAAAGAAAAATATTTATGCACTGAGTATTTTTTACATTAATTTTCCTAACCGCGCACTCATAAAACTTAAATCTGTGGAATTACAAATCCATGCTTGTGGTTAAAAGGCTCAGTGTGTGTTTTCACAGAAGAGAAGGAGAGCTGATGGCTGATAAATGCATCGCACTGGAGGAGAGTTCATCTCTTATGGTTTTACTGTAAATGTTTACATTCCAGCATGCCGTGATGTTATCAGCTAATCGTTTTTGGAACAAACTGTGGAGTCCTGTGGGTCGGATTATTGGTGGTGGTGTTGGGGGGATTCGCCTGAGGAGACAAGGTCAATGTGAAGTGGTGCTCACTCCAAACAAAGGTATTAACTTTGGGCCATTTCTTTCCTCTTTCATGCCCTTTCTATTGCCTCTGCAAATGCATTAACGTCTCTTTCCACTTTGCAAATGTGAAAATTTAGCTTCATGTTACGTCCTCCCACCTGAAAGCGTGATCATCTGTTCAAGCATCATAGAGAGGCAGTTATGGACTCAATGACTTTTTATTTTGAAGGTGATGTTTTTTTGTTTTTATTTATTTTTGTTTAAAATTCTTTCTCCTGTCCTAACTTATGTAGAGACAACTTTGAGTAGGTTACCAACTTCAGTGGATTTCCCTAAAAAAGTTTCAACATTGTTGATCTGTGGTGCTGTCAAAACAAAACTGTCTCAACCAATGGCATGAGTTGTGTTTAATCTTTAATTGCAGAAATAGGGGAAAAACCTGTTTGAAAACTGTCATTACTTTTCTGGTTCCTTTTTGGTGACACTAATGGTGCAGAAATTAAATGGTGCCTTTAAAGATGAGCATTAAACTTTTGTCGTCTCACTGATATTGGTATAAATAAGCTGTTTTGTTATGCTCTATGCAAAGTAAAAAAAAAAAAAAAATTGATACCCCAGAACCTCTGGTCCTTTTGTTTTGTTATTGTTGCTCATCAAGGAAATTGTGTGACATCCTGGAAGTACTTTACAGATATTTTGTGCAAAAACCCTCAATCAGTGTCCTGGCTGAAGACAGACTCTTTGTTCTTCAGAAGTTAAACTGGGAGGGTCCGACTCATGGTTGATGTGTTTTGAATCCATTCTTTGTTGCACCTATTTTAATTTTCTCACAAATGAATGTCGGAGTGAAACATGGCAAAATAACAATTTGTGTTTTTTTTTTTGGTGTCAGTGTGAGGCTTAATTGCTTAGGGGTTTTGTTGTAGCAGGTAAAAATGAACATGCACTGGGCAAACTCTCCTACCCGCTTTTGTTTTCTTTGTGAGGGTTTGTGAGCCTGCTCACTCTAGTCTGCACGAATCGTCTGCACTACTCAAAAACTGTTTACATACTTTTTCACGATACATTTTTTTGTATAAACACAGACATCCATATGGTGCTCAACTGTGCCCTAATTCCTCTTGAGAAGCTGATCTATTCATATGTTTGTGTAGAAGACAAGAGTATTGTAGGCCTTGTGCATATAAGAGCCGTTATCATTAAATGGTTTTAATCCTAAAAAAAAGATTCTAACTGAATACATAAAGAATAGCAACTTTGGATGCATTTAATTGTTTAGCTTCAAAGTCTTCACATAAGAAACAAAGAAATTTGATATTGTAGATATTAATGAGGTTATAAAAAATGCTGGTTCATTTATTCTTGCTGATATTTTTGCAATATTTTTTCATTATAGTAATGTAAATTCCATTTAAGTAGTATGCCATTTACAGCACATGATTGGCTCCAGAATATACTGATGGTACACATGCGGTATAAAAGTAGGAATAATGAATTACAGACAGTTTAGTTATTTTGTCAGAAAATATCAGTATTTATTCACTAGACTGAGTGACACCTATCTCAGAAACGGAAATCCATGTTTTGCCCTTGGATGCCTCTCATGCAATGAACAATACACGGTATGTTACTATGATTTCATCCATGAATCTAGATAGACATAGACCATCTAAAGCATTAGTAGATGCAGGTGTCAGAGGGTGTGATTGTAGATGGATGCTGTATTTTGGTGATAGTGAACCTCCTTTCTCTTGCCTTTATGAGGGTGTTGTCTCCTCAAACGCACATGATTAATGTACTCTGGGCTTTAGCCAGACTCTGTTGTGCAACACAGACATGGTCTATTGACTGTATCTGAATCATGCAGATATCACGAAAGGGCTGCTTAAACTCATGTGAACTGCTTTATATTGTGATGGTTGAAATAGAATTATATTTCTCTGCCTGCCCACACATTTTTTTTTTTTTCAATAGACAGCAGACTAATCCTTCGATGTATGCAAGGCAGCACAATCTCAGTCACATGGAACAACACACATTTTAACATTTAGATTTAGATACCTGAAACACTGCAGATATTCGTTACAGTTAATGAACAGGCTAAATTAACTGGCTAAAGTTGAATTGATTTGTTTTACAATTGCGAAATTATTATCTGCAGTGTCATTTAAAAGAAACTGATCAGCAGATGATTTACTTCAAATATATCATGCATTGTATTATAACCTATTCAGCTTTGCTTTCCTGTTTATTTCAGTATTATAGATATGTATTTAATACAAGACATTGAAGAAAGAAAGAAAGAAAGAAAGAAAGAAAGAAAGAAAGAAAGACACATATATGTCCATATCAGAATAGTCTGTCATTGAATAATCTCATATAAAGCCTTTTATACACCATGTTATTTGGCACGTAAACAGCACTTTTGTAAACGTGTTTGACCTCAGTCACCTCACGATACAGTCCTTCTCAAACATAGGACTGCAGACTTTTCAAAACAGTCTGTCAGACACTGTTGTTCTTCATGAAAATGAACTGCACGTCTTGCATGCGAGGTCAGAGACAGGACAGATTAAAGATAATTTGATATTTCATCTGTTAAACTGTAAAGGCCCATTTACACCAAGAACAATAGCTGTGAAGATGGATATAATGATAACTATATTATATCGTCCGCTATCATTCTGTTTATTATAAGCGTGCGCTGCAGTTTTTTCTTCTGCCGCTCAAGCTCTTTACAGCAGGATGGATTTTGATTGGCTGTCATTGTTTTTACTGTTCAAAAAAATCGTTCTAGGGTGCGTTTCCCAAGACCAACTGTGGTCGCAAGTTTTGTAGTTACCAACACAACTCATTGGAACTTGAGACCATAGTCGGCTAATGATGCTTTTGGTAAACGTACCCTTTTTTGGTAAATGAAACAAAGTGATTCCAACGATATTGTTTATCTGTTCCGTTATCGTTATAGTCGTGGTGTGTACTGCTATTCTTTTATATAAATATCTTTATCGTTATCGCTTGTGGTGTGAACGGGCCTTAATTCTAATTTCAGATTGACTGACTTTAAGTAGCCTACATTTAATTTCATTTAATTTCATTTAAAACTAGGGCTTTGTATTGACACAAATTTCATGATTTGATTTCATTTTGATTCACAAGCTTGTGATTCGATTCCGATTCAGTTTGATTCGATATCGATTATTTTGGATATATAGCCTATACAGTGCACTGCAAATTTTCTCAAGAAAAAAAAAAATAAAAAAATATATATATATATATATATATATGTGTGTGTAATGTTGTAAACTAGCCCTATAGGAAGTCTGTACAGTTAATACAAACACTTACATTCCACACAAAGACGTTTTTATAATAATAAAGCATACTAACTTTATAATTACATAATTATGTTTCTCCAATTACTTTTTTGAAATAAACATTTAAATGGCGGCTGTCATAAAATCTGCAGATTTATTCAAACATACATTAAAGGTGCAATATGTAATATTTTCTGTCCGCTAGAGGTCGCTAGAGGCCTATTCAAAACAAAGGCATAGCTTGATGACGCCAAGTTTGAGCGCTTAATCTTGGGACATGTGGTCTTCACCTCAACGGCCGGTGGAAAAGAATTGGGATAGGACTCGGGAAGAAATCATGTTCATGGATGCGATTATTAACGTTATTGTAGTATGAAGCAGAGCAGGAGCGAGTGTTGTGGGAGCTGAACAAGGCCGCTGGAGCGATTGCGCAACACACGCCGCGAGCAGCGGAACTTTTATTATGCCGCAGTCGCCGGCGCTGCTTCCGCTTTTCCGGTCATGAGTATGAGGTAACGCAGCTCTGTTTATCATATTAGATACATTTGAGTGTGTTGAAAATGATGTTATAACGTTACTCTGTGCGTTCGCTCAGTGGCTGCTGTGAGACACTTGTTACACACTGCAGTAAGCTAGATCAATTTTAGAATATCATATTAAATGCTGGATGGCTTGTGTTGATAAATGCAATTAATTTAAAAAAATATTGTATGATGGAGTTTCTGTATTACTGTTACTAAAAATAAAGCTGCATCTGATTATGCTATGTTAGCTACTTCACAAAATAGTGTTTTTCTCTGAGGCATGGTAAAGCATGGTACTCACAAAAAATCAAGAAATTCGATTTAAACAATAAAACTAACGTTAAACGTGTTGAGCTATATAACAATAACTAGTTTTCTTACCTATTAAAACATGTAAATATTAAAGCGTCTTTGGTGGTTCCATGGTTTCTACAAAATAAAACCGGAAACTGAGGGTAACGCGGGTATGACGCAATTGACAGGCGACTCCTCACATGTCCCGGAGCCTTGGTTAAAATTGCATTTTTCTTATGATTTACAAATAGTTGCAAACATTTGGGATATTTTATGTACTCAAGTGAACAAAATATATACCACTGGCCTAGTGGTTTTTGGATATTTTACTGCAAAATTCTTACATATTGCACCTTTAAATATTGAAGAACCATAAAAATATAATAAATAGGCTATGTATTATGGTGTATATATTTAGCAAAATGCTCCTCTCTAGAGTTCATTTTTACGGAGCCCCACACATGACATGCAAGAAAAAAAAATTAAATCGTGCGCACGATTTACTAATTAGTTCCCTCGATTTACTAAAACGTGCACACAATTTACTATTTAGTTCCCTCGATTTATAAATCATGCGCATGATACTATTTTTATTATTTTTTTCCTGCATGTCCTGTCCAGAATTTAAAATCCGAGACTTTGTTTCATTTCAAAAGTATCAAAGCACAAAGCTTAGTGGATAGGGAGGCGTGCTATACCATTCATTCATCAACTGAAAAGGACAGACTAAAAGATAGATTCTTGTGATTTAAGAATCGATATAGGTTCATAAAAATTAGAAATCGGGAAATCAATCTTTTTTACTCAGCCCTTTTTAAAACATATTTATACAGCCAGTATGGCCTCAGTAGGAGATTTTAGTGTTTATCTAATATTATAACTATTGAATTCTTCTTACATTCGTGTACTGAGGGTATTTTCATTGGCTTTTATCTGTATGTTAGCCTGTCACGTCAAGCCATTATGCACAAAAAATCTTTTGATCATTGCTTCCTCTTAAATTATTGCCTTTAAGCCATTAATCTCCATACTCTGTGTTGACAAACCCTCTTAAGCTTTACGCTTTTGCGGTTAGATTGTCTCAGACACAAGATATTTTTTTCTTTTTCTTTTTTTCTAAAACCTACTGTAACTTTATTAAACCTGTATTTTTCTGTACAGGACAGTGACTTTTAGACTGGATTTAATTTAGGCTTTGATTTAAAACAGTTGACACATTTTAAGACATATACAGTGTATATTCATGGTGATGTAAATAAACATGAACTTTAATCAGTGACAAATGCTAACAGAAAAACTCCCCAAACTAGCTAGACACACTCCATATCAAAGCATTTACAGTGGACCAGCAGTAAATAGTATTTGAACATTTAAAAATGTATGGATCCCTTTGCATTAGATAACAAATATTACACCAAACTAATATTAAGTGGCATTCAGTCATACAAAACATTTTATTAATGGAAGATTGTTAAGTTTTGAATTATACAATATTTGGACACTTTCTGACTTTGTCAAATGTTAGTGGAATGTGCATCCACTAAATTTGTTTTAAGATGCTACTTTTTGGTTTGATATTTTGTTATCTAAAGCAATGAAACTCATAGATTTTAAGTGTGCATTACATTTCCAAATACATTAGTGGCCACTGTATAACATGACAGTTATGACAACAAATGAGAGAAACTCTATTGAATGAATTGTCTTTGCTTTGGCTTAATGATCATTATTGATCATAATGATTATGAGCAGAACATCAGATTCCTCTTTTGGTTTCATTGTCATTCTACAGTTTATTATGCTTTCAGCATTTAAAATCCTGCTGGAGGAATAGCAGTTTTGTTTGCTCTTTTCTCTCTGCATAAATGCACTTTAGCTGTTTTTGACTGTTCATGTCTCCACAATCACTTTCCACATGATGCTGTAACTCTGGTAAATCAGTACAGGCCACCACTTAAAGTGTTTCCTCAGATCCAAGGCTGGAAGCAGAACATATAAGGATAGTATGGGAATGACTGGTATAGGGGAGGAACAGAGGGACTGGGCAGCTCCTCTGTGTTATATTGCCTCTCGTCGTTTCTCACCAGTACCTTCACTGCCACTCTCTTTGCAAGGGCTGTTGTGGGAGTCGTCGCGAGCTCGGCTGCCATTTGCCGCCGTTTAGTTTTGTATCTCCTGTTCTGGAACCAGATCTTCACTTGTGTCTCGGTCAGTTTGAGCGCTCCTGCCAGGTCAGCCCGCTCAGGGCCAGACAGGTACCGCTGCAGGTTAAAGCGCCGCTCCAGCTCGTACACCTGTGCGTGAGAAAATGCTGCCCGAGACCTTTTTTTGCTCGATTTGGAGTTGTTTTCTTCAAAGTTGCAGCTCTGTGGTTTCTGTTGGTCCATGTTGTGATCTGTAAAGATGGACAAAAAAAAAAAAAAAACAGGTTTAGGCTCTGTTTGGAAAATCAGAGGCCTTTGTGCTGTGGACCCATAAGATTAATTAAAAAATTGTACAATTTTGACCAGTGACCATTAAGAACTTAATAATCCCAACATACATAATGTGGAGTGGACTGCAGATATTTACTATAAAGCAATGAGAAATGTTTTAATTCTCTTAATTTCTGCTGTGTCTTAAATGTTGATATATTGTAAACTGTATAAATTAGTGTCGAGAACAAAAAGTGCTGTTTTTTTAACCCTTACTTATATAATTTAAAACATGGATACTATAAATGTTGTAACTGAATTTATTGTTGTATAATCAAATGTAATAATTATTATGCTCTATCACCTTCCACTCCCATTTAATTTTAAACACTTTAATTCAAAATGGTCACCATTTTTTGTAACTTTAAAAATTGGAAACAAATATAGAAATACATAAAATATTGACCAGCAATTAAAAATCATACAGTCTTGTTTTGTTTTAAATATGAAAATCTTTGATGATAGTTGATGAAACCAGATCTGTCCTTTAATGTTCACTAAAATGAGCATAAATCTGATTATATTTCTCTTTGTAAAAACATTTACAGGTATTTACAAGACAAAAACCATTTTGAGTATAATTTTATGTCTGTTTTATAGTTTGATTTGTGATCATGGATGTTAAATGTCAGAACTGTTCTTATATGAATGATCTGTTGTTTAATTTTGTTCTATTGAACCCACAAATATTAAACAGAATTAGACAGTGTATATAGGTTATATATTTGCCACAACTCACGCTGGTTTTTTTTTTTTTTTTTTTTTTTTTAGGTTTTCATAGAGGTTAGCTTACGTATTTTTTAATTGTATCCAATTGAATGCAATTTTTTTTTTTAATTAAAATTCTTCATATAATTGTGCCGTTTTGAATTAAAATGTTGAAATTGGATTTGAGTGATGCGTATTATTTTTTTTAATACGTTTTATTACCACAATAAATTAATGCATGAAGTGTAAAATGTCAGGTACCGACAACAGCACTCTTTGCATTAACGTTAATGTACACAGTTTATGTATAGCCCTATGGTTTTTTTTTTTCTAAACTAAATGTTAATCTGTAGCAGACAAATATGGGAACATTATACATTATATTTGCAAGTATAATGCAAAAAAAAAAAAAGAAGAAGAAGAAGAAAAAAAAAAACCCGAGTTACAAATGTTGAAACAAAATGTTTTACAACACTGCCCATGCAGTCTCCCCGTATATTACAACGTATAGGCTATACGCGAAGTTCTTTTAATGTCTCACCGTGTCGTCTTTCTAGTGAATTGTCTTCTCCTCCTGTTGATTCATCCTCGCATGAATGCTGGTCAGAGGATGATGAGTCTAGCACGAGCACACAGGAAGAGATGCGCCTCTGCGCGCTCTCAGCGCCAGCGTTCCCCACCGGCAGAGATGAGCTTGAACAATCCTGCTCCCCTCTCTCCACATGAACCCGCTCTTCTGCGTATTCCTCATTAAGACGGCAATTTTTCTCGCAATCAAGTTCTCGGTTTAATATGTTGTGGATGGAAAAGGATGTGCGGTTATTCGCCATTTAAAACATTTACGTAACCTGCTCGTCAATTTTCGATGGCCTGCAGTTTTGCGCTTCTATCTGGGAAGCTCCTGCGCGTTCATGGCGATGGATTAGTCCACGGTATAATGGTTTTCCTCTTTGAGTGTCATTTAATTGTTGCAAAACTTCTTCTGACCCAATCAACAAGCAAGTGTCAGAAAATGTCATGTGCGCACTAGTCCTCTCTGTTCTCTTTCCAGACATGGTGCCAATGGGCTTTCTGGAGCACTTCGCTCCTCCCTCTAAAACAGACGTGTAGAAATAGAAAACCTATCGAAATCGGTTTACTACCACACGTTCTTACTGGCTTTGTTAGTTTGTTAGGACATTTTTGTTTTTCGATGACAAAGAAGGATGTCCGAGACTATAAAAAGGAGATTTTTTTAGATTTAGTTTAAAACAAGGTGTTGTATATATGTGTTCTTTGTACTCATACTGGTTTCATATGTTTATGAAAAACGTTTATTACATTTTTAATCAACAAAACAAAACTCTCAAGTGGTAAAAAAGTAGCCTACTAAAATATTTGCACCTTGAATACAGCGAGGGTGAACTTAATCAGTATTTTCAAAAAGGTTTTCAAATATACTTTTCAAGATTTAAAAAACATTAGATTACCCATTACGACATGAAAACGTGCCTTAATAACTATGGTCAACATATCTGACATTTTAAAGAAAAACGTTAAGACCTTGACAGACATGGGGGTCGAAACTAAAGGAAAGTCCCTCTGTTTTATGGTTAGTCAAAGATAGCAAAATGGCTTCTCGCTTGTTGGTCACGCCACACTGACTTTGACATAATTTTTCAAACTTTTGTCAGCCGAATCAAACAACTTATGCCAACATATGGTTTTTCTGGAATTTCACAGGATTTTATTTTATTTTTTATGCTAAAACAATTAACATAGATATTACTGAATTTAAGGTAGGAAATCACAATTTTGATGTTAATTATAGAAGAGGTGCAATCAAGTCATTTTGAATTGATTTAATATTTTATGTATTTCGAAATTTAGATGCCTATACTGGAGGTCACAATTTCAAAGGTAACGCTGACTAAAACATTAAAATAAGACCCTAAATCCTCAAAATAGGCTAAGTAGCATTATTTTTGTATAGCCTGTGTACATCTAAAAACAGCACTTAATATTTAATGTTAGTTATTAATGTTCAACATTTGCATTGCTTAGACGTATAAAGTTATTCGGTGACTAATCGAATTCTTTTCTTTTATTCAATCTTTCGTTTCTCGTCTGATGTAATGCAGTTTCATGTTCAGTTTCTTTTATTTGTATTAATTATATAAGCTGTTATAGGCAATTATGTGTATGCTACTTGTCATGTTCTTAATTCAAATTCTATTGTTCTAAAACACATTTGTTCTTATGAAGCTCGAAATATAATAAAGTGTTTTTCGTCTTTAACTGAAACTGAAACTTTTTTCAGCTTTTCTTTTCCTTCGAAATGCTCTTTTGTAAAATTCAAACGTTTGTTTATTCTTTTAGCCTACCATACACTACACTGATCTCGCTATATTTTTAAGCATGCTAATATATAATGAGCTATTTAAATAGGCCTATAGCTTAACTGAAACGTATTTTTTTTATAAACTTGCTTTATTAGTAGTGGAATTTTACATTTGCATCTTGAATTCAATAATGTATTTTTTATTATTGCTCTAAATGCTTATTTTTCGTAAATGCTAATTTGTGAAGCACAAAAAAAATGTGAGTTTCAATTCAAATGTCTTTCGCGTAAACGCTCTTTATCCTACCTGTAATAGGCTATTTTTAACTCGTACACGTTTTGTGAAATTTCTCTCGGATCCTGGCAGGGTTTTTAAGGAGTTACACAGAATAGAACATTAATAGGTCCAGTTTACAGCGAAATTCCTATGAATGCGCATATTTCGATTCTGTATGACATTATAAGGTAAATCTTAGTTTGTTGTAAATGATTCTCAAAGCTATTGTTGTCCGTTTGTGTTTATGAAATACGATTGTAGCGCCTCCAAGTGGCCAGCTGGTGTTCATCTGCTGTCCGTGTGTTTGAATATCTGGTTGACCAGCCAATGGCCTGCTTGTAGCAGCTAGAAAATAGCTATGTTCCGAGATTTTCCAACATTCCTAAAACGTCACATCTTTTTTAATTCAATAATCCTTTGTGACAACAAAATTCCATAAGTTAAAGACAGCAGACTTGAAATTGTGTTTCCACATGGTTGTAAATAAATATTTGCAATAAAAAGGTGACATAGCCTATGTGGATTGTACTGAATATGCTTTTAATGTGAGTGTTTTTTTACTCACCCTACTGAATTGTAGCTTTCACAGAATATAATGCTCAACAGATAGGTGCATGTGTACTACATACCCTAAAAAAGTTAAAAGTTCATTCTTTGAGACAAAAATATGATGACAAGCTTGTGGTGCTTGTATTTGGTCTAATGTTTCACATGTAGCTTACTAAGAGCTCACAAACCAAACTATGCCAGATCTTGTAAGTGGTTCATGTTTTTAAAAAAACTTTGAACAGGATGCTATTCTTTTGTTTGCACTTTCACCATGGTCAACCAAATAAATATTACTCTGCTGTTGTTTATGTTGAGTAAGCTATATCACCATATTGGGAGGTCTGAAATGTTTTAAGTGTTTTTCACTCTGAAGAAACACTCTAATTCAGTTAAGTTAGTCACACAGAAAAATCCTCCAGGGGTTGCACATCAGATTCAGTGGCCAAGTTTATTTCTCTACTTTTCAGATGTTTCTGAAGAATATAGTGATTCATTTCTAGTTAAAGAAGTGGGAAAAGGTCAAATTTCACATGCATCATATTCTCAGGAATAAAGAATTACAATCTTGACAAGTAAAGGCCTACCTCGTCTTTATATTTCTAAACTTTTTTAGAAGATTTTCGGAGGACCAACAGCTCTTGTGTGCAAAAAGTGCGTTTGGATGGCAGATCGAACGTGGCATGACCAGCAGGGGGCGCTTTCCACCCTGTAACACCCATTGTAAAGGTGCTGACAGTATAAATTACATTTAGGATAACACTCAAAGCTGTGGTACTCAACCTTTGTGGATTTCTCGTAAGATATGGCATTTATCACACCGAGATTTCTGACAAAATCAAGACCTGTTAATAATCCTTTATCTGTCTTTCCTCCCCATAAAACGCAAATGTGTTTGTTCATTAGCCTATCTATTAAAGCTGTGATGTTTGAGATCAGTGAAATGATAACGGGTTATACAAGCATAACATTCAAATGCTGTGATTTATGCTTATGCTGCTGTTTTCATAACACATGCATCCCTTTCCTCTTTTATTTTCATTTATAACGATTGGTTTCAATGTTAATTTAGGCTAATTGTCACCACTTTAATCCCTTTAAAATGTCCAGCTTATTTACTTAATTTCTCCTTGTCCTCCATATATAGACAATCATTTGTTTGCCTGGTTTGCAGTTCAGAAGATGGATGCAATGACCTTATAGCTTTGACCTCTTGTTCTCTTGAAATAATTCTTGTGCTCCAAATCATCTTTTCCTTCCTTTTTTATCTCTCTCTACAGATAACCAGTCCATATAGATATTTTCTTCCTTCCTAACTGATTTAGGACGTCTGATTTAAGTAAGATTTCAGTAATATCCAGCTACAGGGAACATTGGCTAACGTTCTGGCAACATTCTCTCAAAGTTATGAACCAACGTTTTTTTTTTTTTTCCAGTAACGTTAATAGAACGTTTCTTTAAAGTTACCTGGTCTTTAATAATGTTCCCTAAACGTTAGCACAAAAACAAAACATACATCGTCAATGCAACGTTTTTCCAGAAACGTTTTAGTTGGACGTTCTTCTAACTTGAACTGTTACCGTTTGTTTCAGATTGTACATTCAAAAGTAACAATCCCATAGGCTAATATTTGCAAAATTGAATGTTCCCTTAACGTAATATTTTTTATATATTTACGTTTTGAACATTTTCATAAATTAGCATTAGCAAAACGTTCTTAGAACATGTTATTGTTAGCTGGGATAACAGTGAATAAGCTCAGAATTCTAAAACTAAAAACAATTATAATAATAGTTTACATTTTAACCAAATGTGGTCAAGCTAACAGAGTTTCGCCTCGGTTTTTAGCTTGATTGTTAACAACAAATGAAATCTGGCCATCCAACTACTAATATTTGGCCTATGACACACTGTTTAGGGGAACTAACCACACCCTCGGCTGATATTCGTCCAGAAATCCTTTCTATAGATTCATATCTCTAGTCCAGCACTCTCTATAGCGGCTCATCCTGAGGCATCGCCGCTCTGTCGCCATGAGTATTTACACTGAAGTGTCTGGGCCACTTACCCTGACAGCAGGTATGTCCAATGGCCTCGCAGTAGCGAGGGGAGCTGTTCATCCTTGCTATTAGCAGAGACAAACCCCTGATGACTCTGTTTACTTTTCTATTAATCTTCATTATTAGAGTGGGAGCTCTGGTGAAACCGTGAATGGGCTGAAGGATAAACGAGTTACGCCGTGCGTAATGGCGGAACATATACTTGTTTCCATTAAAGCTTTGTGTTTATTATTACAAAATTAAAATGATGAATTAGGTAGCCAGGAACTGGAATTCAGTAACTCCAATGAATCACGCAATGCCATTTTTTAAAAATTGTTGTCATTTAATAATGTTTTTTATTTCGTATGATTTTATATTGTTGATTGATATTGTTTCTTTTTACATTTGTGAATCGTTATAGCTGTTGATGCTGAATTTAGGCCCAAACTTTCTCGAGGGGTGTTTGTTTCCACAACGTGCACAAATACTGACATATGTTTAGTCAGGTATTTTAATAAATCAATTCATGTGCTAATATCCAAATTAACAGGATTTACTGAAGTAATGTTTAACAACTCGGAATGATTTCATTACGATTGCGCAGCTGAAAGTAATTTTTAAGAGTCAGGATAAAGTAAAAAAAAAAAGTCATTGAGGTAAAAGTTTTACAATGATTAAAATCTCTCGAGATAAACGCTTGTATAGTGTGATTAAATACGACGTGGGTCATTATAGACTCAGCAGTTACATCCAATAAAAACATGCCTTCTGCAGACAGTCTATACTGGAGAAGATTGGAACCTGCCATTCGAGGAAGAAGCAAAGAGGATGATGGAGAGAGTGGGAAATGATTCAAAACTCCCTTGTTTACATTGTTTATTAATTTGTTTATGTATTTAAAACCAATTGCAGACTAGGTCTACGTATTTCTTGTGAAATTGTTATTACTCAAAATAGTTCATATCTCAAATGCAATTAGTCATGATTCTATCAAAATAGGCCTACATAAACTTTTATCTTCTTGTCTGAAAAGTCAGGTTATTAAAGTATCGATTTAAAGCCGTTGCACGTTTTATTCTCTGCTATAGCATGCATTGGGTTTTCAAAAATCAAGTTATTGTCGTTTATTTTGTGAACCCTTCGTCTTTGAAAAACTGAGGAACAAAAGCGAATAATTGTGCGCGGAATTAATTTATGAGTCTCTCGTTAATATACGAACATATTAAAGTGCTATTTAAACAAGGCTGTGCTTGGGAGACTTTTGAAATGCGAATTATTCTTGTATATTATAGAAGGCTAATTATAAATGTTTTAATGTATAATAATAAAATAAAGCTTATTTCGTACACAAGTCTTTATTTTGATCAATATTACCATGAACGAAACACTTTAAATTAATATTTAATATTGCTAGAACATGTTTGACTCATATAGCAAACTACATACGGAAAATGCTGGGTTAAATAGCAGTAGCGTATCTAGAATTTTGTCTGCACCTCTTATTAAAACCCTTTTTTTTTTTTTTGCGTCTTGAATTTTATGTCTGTCAGTCATTCTCTTTCTTAAAATTAAATGTTGTAACTTAAATGTTCTTTAAAACTCGACTCTTATAGAGGCTATCCGTGTTTCAAATAGGCTAGTAAATATTTTAGCAGGACTTTTTAAAAAATAAAGTTTACTGTTTTTATTTTTACAATGTAGGTTTGCACAAAATCACACACACCATTGTCAATATTCGTAACATTTCTTAGGTAATAACTTTTCATCTATAAGTGCAATGAATGAGAAAACAAATGTCTCTGAGTATGGATACAATGGTGCCAGTCTAAAGTTGGACCCGCAAATGTTCAGGGAGTATGTTGTCCAAATAGGTGGTCTACATTGCTATGAATACTATTCATGTGCATTCGTTCAGCCATCATGGCAGGGTTGCTAAAAGAAATTCACTCAAGTTTATACTGAAAAGGCAGACTATACACGACCCTAGGCCTATAAAACATGGCTAACTGTGTGCTAATAATGTAAAGTTGTCATTTATTTACAGACGGCTGGGTTGCAATGGCACTACCATGCCCGAATCCCCTGCAGAGTCCCTTGGCACGCGGACACGGGTGTGCCTTGTGATGTCTGAGGTTGAGAATATGTTCCGAGGTTGTTCAGACTCATGCTCATCAGCGCGTTGGTGGATGTGTTTGCCGGGAGAGGTGGAAGGCTGGGATATGTACAGCTGTAAGGGTTTGTGTAAGCGGCGTTGTTATAAGATGAATAGCCGTTGTATGTGTACGGGCCTGGGTTCACCGCGTACGTGGCGTTGTAATTCTGTGATCCCGTTAAACACGGTTTGCCATCCCGGACCAGGACCGGCACCGCCACTCTCCTGGGCGGCGGCGGGTGATGGTGTCCTGCCATTTCCAGTGTTTTGTCTTGACGCTGTCGCTTGCATTTGTATCTTCGGTTCTGGAACCAAATTTTGACCTGCGTCGATGTCAGTTTTAGGGTACTAGCCAAATGTTCTCTCTCAGGAGCCGATAAATAGCGCTGCTGTTTGAAGCGCCGCTCGAGCTCAAAGACCTGCGCCTGGCTGAAGAGCACCCGCGGCTTCCGGCGCGTTCTCTGCCGCTGAGCGCGCTCCGTGTCCGAGTGCACCTCACCCTCACACTCCGGGGATCTGATGATGGCACCGCAGCTTTCTACAAAAGCAGGAGACAACAAAGGTACAACGCGAACTCGGTTAACTCTCCCTTAACGTGATTCATACAAGCATTTCCTTGCATAAACAAAAAAATTTGCGCATTACATGAGGCGAGTCTGGATGTAGGCCTATATCCAAAGTTTCTTTACCTCAAGTCTCGGTCACTTACAGACAAAATCGCCCAGATTGTGCATTATTTTAGAAATAATGTAAAATAAAATGAAACTTAAATTAAGATATGTAAAACCCAGTGTATAGTAGTAAAACTTTATTAGGCTACTAAATAAACAGGAGAATGCGTGAGCTAGTGCAAATTATGAAGATGTGCATTGATCAATAGATGAATCATATAATTACGTAGTGCAATAAATAAGTGGTCAGTCAATTATATAATACGAATATGTCTATATTTTATACATTTAGGCTACATATATGTGGTATACGATGTCTCTGACAGGGTTAAACCGAAAAAAGAAAAATATAATTTTCATAACATGCAATATTCACATTAAATATTATATAAATAATACAGCTTTATCGTAATTGTTTAACTTTAATATAATTACATACTTTAACGAGGTTATTTGCATTGAAGACGCATAAAAATAGGCCTACCAGGTTTCAAAGTGGCTCTTTTTCTATTTTTTTATTTGATTATTTTTTTCTTTTCAAAACTATAGTTTAAATTATTTGTCACATTTTTGTGAAAAAGTTTGATAGGCCTGCATGATGTATGACTTTTAATGCTAGTCAATACTAATAACCTCAAAGTTAGTTCTACATTTATGATAAAGCTGCGTGATTCATGCAAATTTTATGCTAATAACATTGTACTATACAACAAATTGACGCTTTGAATGAATCTGTTTTAATAATTCTTCCGAATATTCAGAGACACGTGCAATTCGATCTCCTCGTGACTTTCAGAATTCAAATTCATTCTCGTCAGTTGTAAAACACAAATCACCCACTCGTTTCATGGTCCTCAAGTTCATCTTCAAGTTTAGTGTCGACGTGTCCCAGGGCCGGATGGACGAACATCGGAGGGGAAAGGCTGCTCTCCACTAAACTATCCTGCATGGAGAGAGAGTTCAGAAAGGACATCTTCTCCTCGTTCTCCGAGAAGCCGGGGCTGTCTCCACCTCCGAGAAAACAGGATGATGGTGCCTGAAATCTCTCCTGCAGTTCCGGATGCAGTTGCGCGTGGTGTTGCGCGGGATGCAGAGATTGAAGGTGGCGGGACTGCTGCTCCAGTTTCAGTATATCCTTCACAGAAAACGGCGTTGATGTAGCCGGGCTCGGAAGCATCATCAGGCGCTGTTGGATTACATCTACAATGTTATTCCTGATTCAACTGGCAGCTTCGAGAAGTAAGCCCTGTTGAACAATTGTTTAGATAACCAACAATTTCAAGTAAACATACCTAAATGTGTCGATTAATCTCCCATTTTGTCATGGCTGCTTGATTTGCATGAAGAGAGGTGAGGACCGCCACTCGTCGGTGTGAAACTGTTGTGTGTTTTTCTTGGAGTCCGGCAGCACAAGGCAGTTCTTCTGCCCGGTGATGTCACGTTACCGGGGCGGGATGTAATGATCCTTCCTACAATCCACAGAGGAAACGCATAGTCTACAGTTTCATACCAGCAGAAAAAAAAAAAAAGAAAGAAAAAAAAACAGCCTAATATCACTACTTTTTCGATAGCTACAACCGAATTATTTAAGCATCCTTCAAAAAAAGTAAGGTTCTTCAAAGATGGGGGGGGACATCTTATCAAGAACACTGTTTTTTACTGTAAACAATATTGAGTTTGTTATAGGCTACGATTTTTTGGCGATTAAAAGTCTTGATTTCACATTATAGGTTTTCCAGATCAGTATTGATGAAGGTTTCTAAACTAGAAGGAGTTATTTGCGACACATACATTTAGGGTCTAATCGGAACTTTTTAAATTTTAAAAGTGTGTTTGAATAATTCCGAATGCAATGGACTTGATATATAAAATAGCTCAAGGATAAATTCTCCCACAAGGTCCTTATGAAAATGTAAATCGTGTTAAGTGATTCAGTCATGCTTTTACGCTCAATGCAAATTCATCTGTTCTGCTGGTGCTTTAAATAACCCAGAAACCTAAAAACTCATCTTAAGAACGTATATGACATCAAGAGTTTTATATATTTATAGACTATAATTTCCAATTGAAGCATACCTCAATTCATAACCCCCCAAAAAGGTTCTTAGTAAGAAGAGGCTGAACCCAAGTTGCTGATGATAATTGAAGAACGTATTTTTAATATTCTGTGAGTTTTCTCTGCTGCTGCTGCTGCTGCTATTATCCCATTTAAATCTGACCTGCACCACACTTGTGTGCCATTAGACAGTCAAGCTGGAGCAAAAACAGCTGCAGACCTTTGACAATTAAGCAGTAAGCGGATTTAAACATAACTTTGTTTGTCTGTGAGAGAGACAAATGGTGTCTGTATGTGTGTGTGTGTGTGGGAAAGAAGGGCCTTAACGTAGATCTAGTTATCTAAAAATGTTTTTTTTTTTTTTTTTTTTTAAATAGGAAATTAGTTTTAAGAAGGGAAGATTTCCTTTAGTGGTCAGATATAATGCAATTTCTTTTCTGTGGAAACGTAAGTTTCCTATGAAGTTCCAAGATGTCGATTTTATTTCAACCCTCTACTGCACACATTGATGGTACATTTGATGGTACATGATGAAAATGATTCCACATCATTTCTTGGTTCATTTGGGAACGTTTTATTGATAAAACATTTTTTTTTGACGCTCCCCACCCATTTTTTTCCCCTGTTGCCTTAGGGGAACGTTGTGTAACAATGGTGGAGAAAATTATTGATTCACATATCATAAGACAACGCTCAGAGGAAATCAAAAATACATAAATACTACTATATTTAGAGGTTATGTTGTGCACTAATACGTGATAATATGTGATAACGTCCAAATTGTGAATTACTGATTCTTGTTTAAATTTCATTTTTTAATGAATTTTTTATCTCTCATCACCTCTCCAAAGACTGTTAACATAACAAATTATTTGCTAATATAATATTTACATTTGGGTTTTGATCACTTTACGCGCAAGTGAAATAACAATGATAATTTAACATCTATCGTAATATTCAGTGAGAATGTTGCATTCATTTCACTAAAGAGAATATTACACATAACCATGTTTTTTTTTTTTTTTTTTTTTTTTCTCTTCTTCTTCTTCTTTTTTTTTCTGTGCTGTTCCATTTAAATTAATGTTCATGACCGATTTAAACATGACGAAATAGTCCTTATTTCAAAATCTTTACCCTCAGCAATTTTGGAAGACCCAAGTGCTTCCTTTACGCCTTAGAATAGCACCAGAAGAAAAAGAAATTATACGTTTATATATATATATATATTTATATTTATATAAAAATATATATATATACTATCCTGTATAACCCGCCTTACGTATCGATCACTTATTGTGAGGGGGCGCGCGGGAACCCTGTTTGAGGGCGCAATGATGCGCAACGGTGTCTCTCTGAGCTCCTGCTCCGGCGCCAGAGACAAAAGCCTGACAGAGACTAAGAAGAGGAGAAAAGAAAAGGAAAGAGAGACGAGATTATCTCATCCGTTAGCTATCAACAGTGCTGTTTAGATCAGCTTTGTGTCCTCCCGTCCCAAGACTAATGGATCAGGAAGAAAGTCGAAGTGGTGGGCTTCTAGCTTTTCTCTTATAATGGCATGGTACAATATTTTCATGATATTTGCTGTAATTCCGTCACTAATTATTGCCTTGATTTACTGCAATAAGCATTTGATGCTTGCATTATGGAACAGTTGTCTGTATGACACATACAGTTGTTACATTATTGGTGGACTCATACAGGCAGTGGGCCTAACATTTTGTTAGGATTTGTGATTTATTGCAGGTTAATGAAAGGCTTTAGGCTTATCTGTCATAGTTTTGAAAATGCTTATCATGATAACTCCATGTGTGCTGACACAATGCCAAACACTAAAGAACTTTTGGTCATGTTTAGATGACAAAAACGCGGATTAATAAATAAATAAATATTGTCAAGGCAGGTAGGGGCCCATGAGCTTTATAGGGTGTCCGATCACAGGATTTGGATGTTGTCGCGTGTTTTTATCTGATCAGTAGTGATCTTTGCCCCACACACGACTAAAGTGTGTAAGTGTTTTGTCTGGTTAATAGCGCCATTAGGATGAGGAGAGTCTCAGTCAAGCATGAAGCCAAGCTGACCGTGAAGAGCGCATGTCTGCACAGGACTCTCTTCTGGGGTCTCCAGTGTCCTGATGGATGGACATATTGATGATATCAACATCAGAACGTAACAATAACGGAAACGCTTTCGTTTGGTTTACCCGACTTACGTGGCTGTAGTCAGTGGTAATGTTATAACCATCACAGTGCCTCATTACATTATAAAACAGAATAGGGTAGAAAAAAAAAATCACACCTAAACACCAAGCACCACTTCAAGGGATTTTACGATTGGAAAAATGTTGGCATCTGTTTATTATATTATATTATATTATATTATATTATATTATATTATATTATATTATATACTTTTTATTCATGTTTTACCTTCGCTTCACTTCGCACACTTGAATTGCGTATTAGCATCTAAATGAAGTGGTTTTATTAAAGTTAAAAATATAAATTATTATTACTGCAATACATTACAACGAAATAAATTAACGGGTCAGATCAGAACAACTGTGCGTTTTCACTTTTTACAATATTAGATCGCATGCCTTAATGGGTTAGATATATTTTTAAGATTTTTTTTTTATTATGAAATATATGACGTTTACATATAGCTATATATATTATGCATGCATATGATACTTTATTTTTTTATAGTTAAATTTGTATTTTGAGTATCTCATTAATATACTGAGGGAAGAAAAGTTATATAAAGATGTAGCTATATATATTATCTTCCTTTCTATCATGTTGAGATTATTCATTTTATTAATTTACTTGTTTGCTGGATATAATATAATTTTATATTTTAAGATGTTCAGACATTGTAAATTAAATTCATGTAAAAATCTGTAAAAAAACAAAAAACAAAAAAACAAAACAAAACAAAAAAAAACAAACGGAAAAAAACAAACAAAAAAAACATAGGCTATCCTTAGCAAAAAAAGTGGGCTAAACATCTTATTGTCAAGACATTGCTTCTCCTGACAGTTTAATGTGCTGTACAACTTGTCAGAAACTGTTCACAGTGTTACCTGGAGATTCATGTTGGTTATAATTTTCCTTTCCATGTACCAGTACAAATACGATTCATATTGTACCAAACCGTTCAGCTGTGCGGCAAAGCGAACTCTTATAAAGCTGTAGGCTACATCTTTGTCCACTATAATTGAATGCGATGCATTTACATTACATTCTCCCACCCTCCAAAATGTTTATGGTGCTTCAGTGTTTAAGCATCCAAGTTCAATTTTTAGTATTAAATAGAAGCAGAAAAAACAGCCTACTGCCTTATAGTACCCAAACAACTGAGATACTGGTTGCGTGCCGATGCCAGTCCTAAAAAAAAGAGAAAAAAGTTATAAGCCTATGTTTATGTGAAGGAAGAGCCTGTTTCCTGGACCTAACAAAACCCAGGCCTGAGCACCATGACAGTGAGGCGGTCAGCAGAGGGAGGGAGAGGGCAATAGATCATCTTCATCTGGACACTGACTGAGGTTAGATGTAGAGGTATCAGAAGTGGGTCAAGGGCCTGCGTCTTTTCGGACTATCAACTGCTCATTGACATCACAGCATTCTGTGCAAACTCAATTCCAGCGAATGCTGTGAACATCAGGAGAGTGTTCAGGCTCACATCCAAAGTCTGTGAGAATAAAATATGAATTCATGTTTATGAGTTCTGACTCGAGTGAGAATATGTTTTCGATGAATATCTGCTTTGTAAATATGAATATATCCCCATCTCATGGCAATTTCGTACGAGTGAGGTCGTACGAATTCATACGAATTAGCCACCTCGTAAAATAGACCTACGTACAAATTGGTCGTGAGAAAGCTTGATATATCTCGCAGCGTTTAAAAATTCGTAACTATTTTACGTTTGGGTGAAATGGCTAATTCATATGAATTCGTACGATCTGTTTAAGCTGCGTTCACTCATGATTCTGAACTGTAAAAAGCCTTCACGTGCTTGAAGAACTTATAATTACAAAGTGTAAATTCGTAATTTAAGTTACGACCTTGTACAGCGTGGCCACGTGACCACTGCAGATTTAAGGTGTGTTCGACTTGAAGCAGCGCTGTGCAGACTGACATCAAAGTACCGCGAGAGCGATTTGAAAGCATAGGAAGCTTTATTTACGGTAATTATGACAGCGTGAATGCAGCATTACACCCCAGTGATCCTATGTTTAGGGGTGGGGTTAGGGCGGACCTTCATGCTTACATTTTTTCTAATAATTGTATGTTTCACAACAAATACAGTAATAATAAGAATGCCACTGAGTGTCATACACACAAATACAATACACCATCATGGTAACACACAACACTATAGGCTATGTAATGCAATAAACATTAATTTAACAACATAAGAACATAAAACCCTAATGCAGCCTACATAATTGAAAAAAAAGCTAAGTAGAGACTAGTTATTTCAATGAAAAATCAATGAAGTTTCCCATTTTGCCAATGCTAATGTACATTTTTTACACTTCCAAAATGGTAAATTGAGCAGTATTTTATGTTTTTATGTGATGTATTTTATTTTAATTGTCCCCTTTTATTAAAGGTTTTCACTATACCGTTAACCAATTATCAGGTTTTTCTTTTACCATTATAATTATGATCATTTTTTGTAGAGTGTACCCAGGTAAAGACTTGTTCGCAGTGGCCAACAGGAGGAAATTTCCTCACACGGTTCTCAGCAGGCCCAGAAAACCTTCCATATATACACAACACGTATCTGAGGAGGTGCAGATCCTGTTAGGTCCCGGAAGGTGAGTCTTATCAGCTCCTGGTTTCAGGCCGTGTGCTGCGCCAGGCCTTGAGACCTCGCCGGGAACCATTGTGCATCTGACCCAGCCATATGACTGATAGCCTTCCCCGTTTCTGCCTCAGACGGGGAGGAAAGGAGGGAGGCGAGGCACTGCAGCACCAGACATTCCCTGTCACACCACAGCTCTGAGTTAGGGAGGTCTGGTCTGGAAGCCCGCTGACGGAAGTCAGGCCAGGAGAAATCCACAGAGCCTGCTCCCCCCTCTTGGGACTAATAAATTAGACAGCTGTATTTTCCCTCATGGCCTTAACCCCACAGGTGTGTGTTTGTATACATGTGCGCAAATTACCGAGCGTTTAGCCCGTAATGTGTGTGACCTACGCCGCTGGTAATGTGGTGAGAGAGGAAGGCCGTAACCTAAATATTCGATTACAACAGACAGCGGTGATTAAGACGCAGCGAAGCCACCGTCTTCCAGTGGGATGTGAACGGCTAGATTTCCTCTTTTTTTGTCTAAACATTCCCTGGGCCGTGCCAGAGAGGCTAAAATAAAAAGAAAGGTTGCTTCGAGTTCATCTGACCGCTGGTATGCGCACAGTTTACAAAGATTGTCATTCAAACAATAATACAATTAATTTTATTCAGATTTATATGTTGTTCATTTGGGGATGCACACCACATGACCTTCCACTGGATAAACATGTTGCGAGCGGGGAGCCTGTGTTACTCAGAGCAGCCAGTGTGGCGTCTCCCATCAAACTGACAATTTGTTTCTATTCGAGCATGAGATCCCATTCATTCGCCGTCGCAGCTGTAAATAAAAACGAAGCTCGTTTCTGCTCCTACATTTCCTTGGGTTTGGAACGGCTCGTTTCTGTTGGGAAATATACAGTTGTGACCAGCCCCTAAGATTGCAGTCCTGGGAATCGCTCAGTTTGTGCAAGCAGGCCTCCAACAGGGAACGTTCTAGCAAGGTTTTCTCAAAGTTAGGCCTATATGAAGAAAATAAATGTTCTTCCAATAATACACTCTTAAAAATGCTGGGTTGTTTCAACACAAATTTGGGTTAAATATGGACAAACTCAACTGTTGGGTTAAATTTTTTAATTAATTTTTAACCCAACAGTTGGGTTTGTCCATATATTTTTGACCCAATTTTTTTTAGAGTGTATTAACAGAACATTTTATCAAAGTTAACTGGTCTTTAATAATGTTATCAAAAATTTTATACATCATTCATTGAATATTTTAAGAAACATTTTTAGTTGGACGTTAGTGTAATATTTTTGGTAGCACTTTATTTTACAGTCCTGTTCCCCGTACTTGTAAGTAATTACAATAACTGGGTAATAACTAGGTACTAACCCTGAACCTACCCCTAAACCTAACCTCAACCCATGTAGTTACCTTATATTACCCAGTACTTTCTTAGGTAAGTACACTGTAAGTACACTTAAGTGCACGTCCTGTAAAATAAAGTGGAACCATGTTTTTTTTAAAACTTTTTAAATGGTTCAGAGAACATTCAAAAGTGACGTATATTGCAAAATGATAATATAGAGAAAGCATTCCCTTAATGTTTTATTTAATGTTCACATAACCAATAAAAAACATTTTAAAAACACTTTGAACATTCAGAAATTATGTTTTCATATCCTAAAGCAAAACGTCTTTGAACATATTTTTGTTAGCTGGGCTTGAGCAATTGACAATTAATGATTATACTGGAATTCCTTAACATATTAAAGTTGAAAAGATGTTTTGAGATCAGATTTATTATCTTGAATGTCTATATTTGCTTGACTTCTTTAATATGTTGAGACATTTACAATGTCTAACATATTAAAGTCAAAAAGACCTGTCTACCTGTCTGAATGTCTATATTTGCTTGGCTTCATAAAGAAATGGCATTATGACAGTGTGAAGGATGAAAAGAGAATATCTATTCATAGAAGGCATGTAGGAGGACGCCTCTTCTCAGTGTTCAGATTTGGTTGGTTCTTCAAT
The DNA here is from genome assembly GCF_019924925.1 of Ctenopharyngodon idella. Lineage (NCBI taxonomy): Eukaryota > Metazoa > Chordata > Actinopteri > Cypriniformes > Xenocyprididae > Ctenopharyngodon > Ctenopharyngodon idella. The sequence continues at coordinate 19,206,064 of NC_067232.1, forward strand.
TAATGGTTATTTCTTCAAGGTTTATGTTTTTTAATCAGATTTCAACTTCTTTTTGTTTAATGAAGATCACATTTGCAATTACTCAACATATTAGAGTCGAAAAGAATATATCAGATTTATTACCTTGAACGTCTATATTGGCTTGGCTTCTTAAGAAAAAAAATGGCAGTATGACAGTGTGAAGGACGAAAAGAGAAGATCTCAGAAGTATTCATAGCAGACATGTAGGAACTTGCAGTCTTCCAAGTTGTCAGGCGCTGTGATTGCGATGGATTTCTTTCACTGCTGTAACTTTACTATTTATTGCTGAATAATCAGAAGTATTAGGGTGCTACATTTATAATCTCTGAGACCATTATAGATGTGGTTTCTTGTCAAATCTGCTTTGCAAACATTTGTGTGATTAAACATTTGTCAGAACTGCTAATTCAAACAAGCATAATTGTGTGATTTCACAACCTCTGAGAATCATGGCAAAAGGACACAGTTTGTTGTGTTTCCTATAGTTTTATGAGCGACAGTCTTAAAAAGCTCTAAATCTGGTGACTGAAGTAAATAAAGGCTAATTGTGGACAGCTGCATGTATCAGCTGGGTTTCTGCTGACATTATGACATGTTTGTGGTGAAGTATGAATTAAGACAATGTTTGTACGGTCCTTTCGTGTATGTTTATTTGTTCTTTTCAATAAGACGTAAACCAATTGGTGGCAGCAGACTTGTAGACATGAGGTTGCACTTCCTCCCATTGTTTAGAACGGTCAGATCGAAAAGTAGTCGAGGTCACAATTGGAAGAAAAGGAACATCTGTTCAGTGTGTAGACAAGCGTACGCATATATGTGTTTTGCTACAATGAAAGTCATACAAGTAAATGTTCGGCCTTCAATAAATAGGGTGTGACTTGTTCTGTTTGTACAGAACTGTAATGGATTAGCCTTTCAATGAGTAATGACACTCTAATCGCACTTAACAGCACTTATGCATCATACTTTCATTCATATTGACATACAGGGCCGTAACCACCATAGACATTGAGGAGGACACCTCTTCTTAGTGTTCAGATTAGTTCTGATTTGGTTGATTCTTCAGTTGATGGTTATTTCCTCAATGTTATGTCCCGAGGGTTGATTTCTTAAAATCAGATTTAAACAACTTCTTTTTGTTTACTGAAGATCACATTTACAATGTCTAGATAATGTCTTTTATCATTTACTTTTCAAGTGCCTTTTATGTGTAGTTTTTTTTTTTTTTTTTGCTCTTGTCCCAAATTTTCATCTTAAGGGCCGTTTACACAACACAGTTTTCAACAACTTTTTATGCATTTTGGCCGTTCATTTACACGACAACGCCATTTTGGTGGTCTGACAATGCAAACTTTTGAAAACAGGATTGAAAGTTCACATTTTTGAAAACATGCGAGGAATGCATAATACAACGTTTTTAGTTGTTTTCGCAGATGATTTTGACAACGTTGTCATTTATACACGAAAAATGCAAAGGAAAAACTTTTCCGTTTTTAGTACATCGTTGTCATGTAAATATGCCCTTAAGGGATTAGTTCACTTTAAAATGAAAATTACCCCAAGATTTACTCACCCTCAAGCCATCCTAGGTGTATATGACTTTCTTCTTTCTGATGAACACAGAGTTATATTAATAAATGTCCTGATGCATCCAAGCTTTATAATGGCAGTGAACGGGACCAACGAGTTTGAAGCTTAAGAAACTGCATCCATCCACATCCATCCATCATAAACGTACTCCACACGGCTCCGGGGGGTTAATAAAGGCCTTCTGAAGCAAAGCGATGCATTTGTGTAAGAAAAATATCCATATTTAACAAGTTATATAGTAAAATATATAGCTTCTGCCAGACCGCCTTCCGTATTCAACTTGCGAAGAAAGTGTAACGCCTCTCGCAGTTCAAAATGCTTACACTACGTCCTACGCCTTCCATATTTAACTCACGAAAAAAGTTTTTCCGTAAGTTGAATACGGAAGCCAGTCTGGCAGAAGCTAGATATTTTACTTTTATGATGTACGTATGTTTACAATGGATGGATGCACTTTCTTGAGCTTCATACTCGTCGGTCCCGTTCTCTGCCATTATAAAGCTCGGATGCGTCAGGATATTTATTAATATAACTCAGATTGTGTTCATCAGAAAGAATAAAGTCATATACACCTAGAATGGCTTGAGGGTGAGTAAATCTTGGGGTAAATTTCATCTTAAAGTGAACTAATCCTTTAAACTAAAAACATTATAAAAGTATAATTCAATAACATGTAAAGCTATGATGGTCTAAACTGAGTAAAATAAAAAAATAATTTTTAATATTATTTATACTTGTAGTGTCCACCACATACAACAAATTTGCCTCAATAACGTTTTTTCAAAAGTTAGTGTATACTTGGTTACCAAATAGAGTGAGCAAGAAATCTGAGAATATGAAACTAAAAAAAATGAAGGTAAATATCATTGTTTCAAATAACATTTCTGTTACTTAAATTTAAAAAACAATCAGCTAGCTAATAAAAACTATTAAAAATTACACATTTTATATATGTACAGAATGTATATGCTAAAACATTGCCCATGCAGAGTAACATCCTGTTTGATGTGGTCAAAATGTTTCAGATCAAACATGTCAGTAATTTAAATACACAAACTAGAGTTAGAGAGTGTGGTCTAGAGAGTGTGGTTCAGGTAAACTATACATTTTGGGAACAAAATGTCCCTACAAAGATGGCAATATCTGAAATCCTTGTCCTTGTGGGGACATTTTTTTTTTGGTCCCCATGACAAAAACAGCTTATAAATGATACACAATGATGTTTTTTTTTTTTTTGAAAATGTAAAAATGCAGAAAGTTTTCTGTGATGGGTAAGTTTAGGGTTAGGGGATAGAATATACAGTTTGTACAGTATAAAAATCATTATGTCTATGGAAAGTCCACATAAAACATGAAAACCCAACGTGTGTGTGTGTGCGCGCACACACTAAAATGGCCATTTTTGTGAAGAAACATCCTATTACGTTTGTTGCCTCAATCTTGAATATGCGGTTACATTGAGAAACAATGAGTTTCGGTGCTGTCAGATGAAATATGTGTTGTTAGACATTTTAGCCCATTTCTCCAACTACACCGTATCTCTTACCAACATGTCCCTCATAACATGCCCACTCTGGATCTTTAAGAGGTGTCTCCTGCAACATTTTTTTTTCTCCCCTCTTTCTTTCTTCTCTCGCTCTCTCTCTCTTTTTTTTTTTTTTTTTTTTTTTAAAAGAGTGACTCATGATATTTAACCTGGCCTACTTACTGAGCTCCACCTATAGCTGCTCTCTTTTGGTCTTGGTAATAGCAACGTCTCGGGTCCGCAAACTCAGAATACAATGAAGGAAAAACATGGTGGTCTTTCAGTCAAGTCCATCAAACAGAATTGATGAAACTGCCAACAGAAAACAAAATAACCGACACAGAGTCTAGAAAAGGCCCTCACTCAGCGAGGTGCGTTGAACCTTAGCAGGGAGGCTAATGTAACACGTGAACAACACGAGAAGGTCCTGCACTGGAATGTCGCTCTGTGTACATGTTTGGTATGAGTTGCTGACTTTCCGTCATGGTCCATGCATGGTTTTGAAGTCAGGAAGACTTCTCAAATTCTACCTTTGAACGCTGTGTCGTGTATGTTTGGTGTTTTTTAGAGTCCATCAGAAGGAAGCTGATCATTATGCAATGTTGAATGTGTTATTTCAGTATTTCAGACATTTGTTGAGGTTATTACAAACTTGTGTTACAATGTTTTCATATTGTTTTGGCGGGTCTCTAACGAATGTTCTTTGATATGGTATTAGCTGACTGAAGCTGCAAATGATTCCCCAGGAGGCACTTGTGTCATTGCTTCTGTGCTCTACGCTCTTCTCTCAGCCTCTCTCTCTCTCTCTCTCTCTCTCTCTCTCTCTCTCTCTCTGTCTTTCCCCAGGCCAACAAACCTTGTGCTGGAAGCTTCAAATCCCATAATTACAAAGCTGACAGTTAACACACAGGTAAGCTACGCTTACTGACCGGCAAAGAATGCAAACATCTTCTGCATGGGGTTGAGAGAGACGGTGAGATGGAGGGCATGCTGCAGGTGTAGAAGTTACTCCTCCATATCTCCTAGGGGTTGTGGGGGCATATAGATCTATGACAGGTTGGTTTACACAACAGAAAACAGAGAAATATTGGTAGAATAATCTTATCCTAAATCATTATCTGTATTATCTTATATCTATTTGCAGTGCAGGGTAAAAATAATTACAGGTTGTAGTGAGTTACTGATTCTAAATTATATGACAAAAATGTAGTTAGTAACTTCATCTATTACATTACACATTTAAGGTAATATAATCAGACTACTTTTTGATTACTTTTAGATTACTTTTGACCTAACTCGTTTGTCATATTGATTTGAATAGGATAATCTTGTACCATATTGATATAAAAACACAAAGAGAAAGAAAATATATTCCATTCTTTGTTATCAACAACATAAAGTGCATTAAATATTGCATTACATCAGGGCCTCCCAGTCTGTGGTTTATGATGGAACTGCAGGGGGTTCGTGAGTTTAATGAAAAGCTATTGAGTAATTAAATCATAAAAATTAAAATAAATAATTTAAAAATAAAAACAAAATAAAACACTATGGAGAATCAAAGAATTATGAATAATTAACTGCCATAGTGAGAATAACATGTAATCATGTAATCAATAAAAAAGTAACTATAGTCTGAGTATTTTAAAGCGTAATATAGGCCTAATCTAGTAATTATTTTTGGAATCTGATTATGTAATCCAGATTACATGTAATCAGTTACTAGCACTGTTTATTTGCCATGAAAATTATGCATATTAAATAGCCTAAGGCAGAAGTCTCCTGGGGACCTATGCATCTGAAATAGAATACTTCCCAACTATGTAGTGTGTGAAAAACAGTAAGCCAAAAAAGTAGTATTTCCGAATACATAGTATTCGAAAAACATTAGGCAAAAAGTCCTGGATGACCTACTACTTCCGCTGAAATTCTGAAGTGTGCATTCGATGGACACTTTACTATCCAGTGAGGCCAGGAAAGGTTCCAGAGATGTTAAAGATTCTTCATGGAACCATAGATGTCAATAAAGAACCTATCCTGTGAGGCCACAAGAGGGGATTTATGAATAGAGGTGAAGTGGTATAGTAGTACTTACTCAGACAGTATGCGATTTCGGACGCAGCGATAGTATTCGAAAAACAGTAGGAGAAAAGTTCCCGGATGACCTACCGCTTCCGGCGAGATTCTGAAGCGCACATTCGATGGACACTATCCCATGAGGCCACGGGAGGGGATTTATGAATGGAAGTGAAGCGACGCAACTGATGCTGGTAGGTCACGCGACAGTCCTAACAACATGCCGGATGTAGTACGTCCGAATTTCATTCATGCTACCCACATTCATACTATGTATAGTGCGTACTTTTTAACAGTCGCAAAGTAAATTCAAATGTAGTACGTAGTACTCAGACAGTATGCAGTTTCAGATGGAGGCTACTGTTCTGCAGAGGTTAGTTCCAACCCCAATCAAACACACTGGAACCACCTAATCAAGGTTTTCTGGATCGCTTGAAATTAACAGGAAAGTGTGTTGAAGTAGGTTGGAAATGAATTGCAGGACAGTGATGCTGAATTCGAAATCGCGCCACTCTATCCTGCCATAGAACGATATGGTAAGAGTAGTACGAGTAGTATGCAGTTCCGAATTCATCTCGGTTCTCCGGGAGCAGGGTTGAAGACTTCTGACAATGTTTTAAATGGTAATTTCACTCCTAAAAATAAAGGTTCTTTATTGGCATCTATGAAGAATCTTTAACATGGAACCTTTCCTGGAAAGGCACAAGGTTCTTTTATAGACCTACACTCTTTTAAAAATAAAGGTTCCAAAAGAGCTTTTTGCAGCGATGCCATTGAAAAATCATGTTTGGTTCCTCAAAGAACCTTTCAGTGAAAAGTTCTTAAAAGGACCATTGTTTTTCTTAGTGTGAAGAACATTTTAATAATCTAAAGAATGTTTCCACTAAAAGAACCTTTTGAAAAGGTTTCATTGATGTTAAAGGTTCTTCATGGAACCTTTTTTTTTTTTTTTAAAGAGTCATAGTGGAAAAAGGTTCTTAAAATGTTCTTTACACTAAGAAAAAAGTGTTCTTTCTGTTCAAGTTCTTTGGGGAACCAAAAATGGTTCTTCTGTGGTGTTGCTGTGAAAATCCCCTTTTGAAACCTTTATTTATTTATTTTTTTTAAGAATGTTTAGTAATGAAAAAAATCCACTTTCCATATTTGCGTGAATGATTAATCAAAATCCTGAGATTTTGCACGGTATTTAAATAATTTGCTATTTCTCACACAAAACAAACTTGAAATACAGGTCTGGCTTGTGCAGGTGATTTGAGGTTGATAAGTTATCTGATGGTTCTGCCACTCTCTTTAAGAGGGGAGATGGCAGTTTCATATCTTTTTAAGGGTCATATCTTTTGCTAATAGCAGGTCTGGAAAATTAAAGCATGATCTCTTAAGCTGACAAAAATGTACATTTTTAGGATATACAAGCTGCCTGGTGTGGCTTTCCAACATACTGACAATTAAAAAATAACCTTTGAAAGCACATAATCAAAAACAAAAGATAAACCCTCTTTAACTTTTAAAAAGTTTAACTTTTTAACTTAGGTTTAACTTTTTAAGTTTAAATGTTAAATTAATGTTTACCTAAATGGAAAAAAAAGTATTATGATGGGCACTTAAGGAAAGAAATAATGAAAAAGTTGTAAGATAATGGACAAAACACTATATGTTGTCTGAACATACTTAGAGACCTTCATGATATAAATACCTACTGGCAGAGCTCATGTTTCCCTTCTCCCTCTTGGGCCTTGAATTATGATTCCATTAGAGACCAACAGCTCATATGTGTTTACTTAGAGAACAGTAGCAAGAGCTTAGACCACCACCTTGTGGTCTCTTAAAGACATGACAAAAAAAGTTTTTTCTTTCTTCTCAAAAATCTAACTTTATTTGAATTTGCACAAGTACAAAAAATTTATTTTTTAACATAAAAGAGGTTATAAAATAAAACAATAAGGCATTTTCATAAATTTGGAAAGTTTTAAAAGTTTAAGGTTTAGTTTTTGCATTTCTGGAAGAGTTTAAATGTAAATCTTTATTCAATATAAATAAATCTTGGGGTCAGTATTGCATTTTTTGGATGCTTAATTTATGTATTTATATACAACACTAAAAAGTTACTACACACACACACACACACACAGTTTTGGGGTAACTCGATTAACTTGAGTTATGCAATTAGAACGCATACTTTTAAATTTACAACAGAATATCTGAGTTACTTTTTCAAATGAGTAATGCAAGTTACTTTGTTTTCCCATTTATTTACCTCTCTACAGGTGTGAATTTGCATTTCCTTTATCCTGAGGCTTATTCATTTCAGTTTTGGTGTGAAAGGGCCTTTACACTGGCCAAAAACAGAACTTTTCAAGAAAAAGTAAAGCAAAACTAATTTCTTTCCATAAAAAGTAGGCAAACTAATTAATGCAATTAGATAGCTGCTTTTTCTGGGAGTAATGCAATATTGTAACACATTACTTTTACATAACTTTACCCAACACTGTGTGTGTATATAGTAACCTATTTATAGTATTTTTGGTGAAGTCTGACCAAAACAGTCATCATTGAACGAACTAAGTAGGAAGTTATGAAACTTTTGTTTTCATAAAAGCAGATAACAGTCATAAATTACACAATGTAAAATATAATACTGATAACTGTAAATGGAACTCAGATAACTGTGTGGGTGTGAATGAAAAGAACGATGCCTATTGAATCAAACGTGTTCCGCCCTCTCTGTTTTACTATTGGTCAGAAGGCACGTCACTCATGCACCGTGTGAGTTCTCATTGGTCCCCGCAGTGTTATCGAGCGCGTTCTTTGATGACGTCAAGGCTTGACCTTTCTGTACTAGAAGTTGATTGGGTAATCTTCAAATCGAGCACGAGCCTCTGATTTCTATTGGTTAGTTTAGACACGCCTGCCTGGCCTCCATTGCCCAAATCTCACATCTGAAGGTTAAAGTCTGTCTCCATCACACCGCACTTCAATTCAGCAGTACTCACGTATCACTCTCCTCTTTCTCGCTCTTAATTTACAGAAATATTAACACAGTATCATGTCGATATTTAGTGAAGTCCCGCAGGCTGCTCCTGTCGCAGTGTTTAAACTGACAGCGGATTTCCGTGAAGATCAGTGTTCCAGCAAGGTGAATCTGGGAGTCGGAGGTGAGAGATGCGCTTTTTTAATAAACAGCTTAACTTACATATTAGAGTTTACATATATGAATGTTAGAGTGTGTCTGTTTATGCATACTTTGCCCATGTACAAACAATTATCCTCTTTCTGTAGGCCTTATAAGAAAAATAAGACTGAACTCATCTGTCTGCGCTGCATCAGTGAAGCTCATTGCATGTAGATCTGTCTCGTTCTGAATTATTGACTGCATTTTTTTCTTTTTGAATGATTATGATGGTGGTAGACAGCACGTGATTACAGATCAGCTGTTTTACTGGAGGCATCAGTAACATGAGATTCTTCATGCATGATATGACATTAAACTATCATTTAACTACAAGTATATCACGTTAGACTATAGGCAAGTGATGCACACAGATCTGATATTGAATTATATTTGTTAATTATGTATATTTTTAGTTTTTATTTATATTGTTTTTTGTTTTTTATATTATAGCTATACATGCCACATGTCAAATGTTTGGACACACTTTGTGTTTCTCACAATCTTGATATTAAAGCTTAAATTCTTGAAATTGGTTTTTGTAGACTAGTATAAATGTAAAAATTAATTTGGTCTAAATGTAAAACATTCATGTGAACTCTTTAAATAATGTTTAAAAAGCATCCCAGGATGCACCTTGAAAAGTGTTTTTTCCACTCCAACTTTACTATTATTTTAAAATATGGAAAAATGTCATAAAAAAACATTAAACTAAGGCATATCGTGTACAATGATCTGACATTAAATTAAAATCATTGCATGCAGGTTCAGAGGCATCTTGGGTTTCTAAATATATTAAGGGATAAAGTTACTCTTCTGGCATTGGTCGCTTCTATTGGAGATCGGTCACATGTGCAGTGCTGTTAGCTGGGGATGAATAGATTGTGTTATGTCAACAGTATTATTGTGTAGAAGCAGTCGTCTTGTGTCATCTGCTGTGTAGTTATTCCTGATCCCGGTTAGAGAGCTTAACCTCGGAGGATTCTGGGAGGATTATGTTTATCTTCTGCTTTTCCTGACACCCTGCCGGCACCACGACTCCTAAGGTTCTGAGACACATGCAAAGGATGAAAAGTCACCTCTCTAAAAATCCCTGAGTCATGATTGTGTGGACTGTTTTCCTTCCTCAGACTCAGACTGAAATGATTATCGCTCTTGAGCAACCCAGGACACTGATTTACAGTGTGTGACTGCATCTTGTCATATTTCTGCAGACGGTGACAAAAAATGCAGTATTTCTCATTATTTTTTTTAAAGACTGATATACTAAACCTTGATATGTTGCACAGATTGCCCATTGATCTAATATTTGATACATTCAGACATACTTGAGTGAAATTAATGCTCTGCTTCACAATCTTTTGATTCCAATTCTTTACCAGTTTATTTACAGTGCAGAATTAATTTGGATAAGTTTTGTTGTGTATTTGTGTAGGATTTTTAAATCAAGTATTGCGTCAGGACATGAGAAGAACGCGTTTATGTCGAATAAGCTCATTTTGCTCTTGGGTAAAGGTTCACAGATCTTGATCAGACACCCCTGATAAAAAGGAACAATTACGCATGACAAATATTGATTAGAAAGCAATTCAGTGAAACTTAGGGTGCTGTAATGTACACTACTGTTCAATAATTTGGGGTAGGTAAAGTTTTAAAAACTTTTTTTAAGTCCTTTTTCTCACCAAGGTTGCATTTAAAAAAAAAAAGTAAAATAACATATTAAAAGTAAAAATATTGCCAAATAATATAACAGTTTGTTATTACAATTAATATTACAACTGTTCTATTTTAACATATTTTAAAATGTAAATACATTTATGAATTTTCAGCAGCCATTACTAATTTTCAGTGTCACATGATCCTTTAGAAATCATTCTTATAGGCTGATTTGCTGCTTAAGAAATTATTTTTTTATTGTCATCAATGTTGAAAATGTTTTTGTGGAAACCATCAATTTTTCCACATTCTTTAATGACCCTAAAAGTTAATGAAAAACAACAGCATTTATTTGAAATGGAAATCTTTTGTAACATTAAGAATGTCTTTACTGTCACTTTTAATCAATTTACTGTATCCATGCTGAATAAAAATATTAATTTCTTTCAAAAAAAACAAACAAACTTGCTGACCCCTTTTGAATGGTTGTGTACAAATTATAAGTTTGCCTTTGTGTTTGGAAGCGGACTGGTTGAAATCTCATCTGCTTCTTCTTTAGCCTACAGGACAGATGAATGTCAGCCCTGGGTTCTCCCCGTGGTGAGAAAAGTGGAGAAGATGATCGCTGATGACCATAGCTTGAACCACGAGTACCTGCCCATCTTAGGCCTGCCAGAGTTTCGTTCCAGTGCATCTAGGATCGCTCTGGGTGAAGACAGTCCTGCCATCAAGGACAACCGGGTCAGATGACATGCTAAAAAACCTGTTTTGACCACCTGTATTAATAACCGTTTTCTGCTTTTTGTTTTTTAAAATGCAATTTGTGATGGCAAAGTGTCACATGATCCTTGAGAATTCATTCTAATATGCTGATTTGCTGCTCAAGAAACATTTCTTACTATTATCAATTTTGAAAACGGTTGTACTGCTTAATATTTTTGTGGAAATCGTGATGCATTTTTTTCAGCATATATGGAATGTTTCAAAAGGACAGCATTTATTTGAAGTCAAAATCTTTTGTAATGTTATAAATTACTTTTCTGTAAATTTTGTGATCAATTTAATGCGTCCTTGCTGAATAAAAGTATTAATTTATTGAATATAAAATCTTACTGACCCCAAACTTTGAAATGGTAGTGTACAGTAGTGGCCAAAAGTGATGTCCAGCGTAGGAAAATTGACATCTTCAACCTTTATTAAAATGATTAAAAATGTGTTAAAGCTTTTGTAAGCATATTGCATAGTTGTTCTTGGAGTCACTTGTTTATTTGTGATAATGCAATGCCAAAGTGTGCCAACATAATTTTTGCCCAGGCTGTCATACAAAGAAATTATTAACTTGCAAAAACAAGAGAGAACCAATAACATATTAGTAACTAATTACATTGTAGTCAATGTATGCTATTTCCTGTGAGCATTTTGTTTTTCTAGGCATCTTTTTGCTTAGTAAAATAAAACATGTAGCTGTAATTAACCCCTTTTTTGCCATATAATTTTGTCAGATAAATACCTTAACTAAGTTTAGTGTTTTGTTCATCCCTCATATTCCTCATATTTTGATGGTTTAATCAAACTTGTTGGGTCATTAAAAACAAATCCCCAAAACAATTCTCTCAGGACATCAAAACAAAAAAAAAAACTAAAGAAATATTTATTCACCCACCATTTACAAGTTTGGCAACAAGTTGATTTTAGACCTTGTTACACATTTCTTTTCTGGTTTGCACTAGGATTATTCTAATGTAGATATTTCTGTTGTTTTTGTATTTCAGGTAGGAGCTGTGCAATGTTTGGGAGGTACTGGTGCTCTAAAGATCGGAGCGGAGTTTCTTCGCCGTTGGTACAATGGAACTGACAACACAAAAACTCCAGTTTATGTGTCTGCACCCACATGGGGTGAGCACAAGAACTAATTACACATGGAAAATACTGTGATAATTGTCATTCTGATATTTAATTGGCTACAATATTGTGCAAAATATATGTAAAAGTTTTGCCTCAAAAGAGAATAACTAATTTCATGCTGGCCTTGAATTCAATAATTAACTTTTATATTGTTCTCAAATGCTAAAAATGTTAAACAGTCTTCCATGTTTAGTTCAGTTTGTGGTCTTTTGTTCTAGAAAACCACAATGCCGTTTTCTCTAATGCTGGATTTGAGGACATCCGTCCATACAAATATTGGGATGCAGGGAAGCGTGGACTTGATTTGGCAGGTTTTCTGGGTGACCTGGAGGTGAGTAGTGATTTTGAAATTCTATTTTCTTTCACAAAACTAGCACTTTATAGTTACTTATTTATCAGTTATTGATAAGCTATCTAAAAAACCTTGGATTATGTGCAGAAAGAAGTGCCTTTTGCCATCTAATTGTTCCTGCTTGGCTCATATCAGGCCAGTAGTTCAGATTTTATATATATATATATATATAAGAAATTAATACTTTTATTCAGTAAGGACACATTAAATGGATCAAAAGTGACAGTAAAACTTTTACATTGTTACAAAAAAATCAGTTTGAAATCAATGTGGTATTTGGAATTTTCTATTCATCAAAGAATCCTTTATTAAAATATTTAGCAGCACAAAATGTTGTTTTCAACATTGATGATAATAAGAAATGTTTCTTGAGCAGCAAATCAGCATATTAGAATGATTTCTGAAGGATCTTTTGACACTGAATACTGGAGTAATGATGCTGAAAATTTAGCTTTGCCATCACAGGAATAAATTAGAATTTAAAATATATTAAAATAGAAAAGAGTTCTTTTAATTTTAATAATATGTCACAATATTACTGTATTTTTGATCAAATAAATGCAGCCTTGATGCAGAAGAGACTGAAAAAAAAAACTTACTGACCCCAAACTGTAGTGTATTTTTATGATTTATTTTCAAGGAAACCAGTAATCAGTTTAAAAATAAATATTTGCTATATAAATTGTAATTGAAAGCATGTCTTTCCTGCCAGAACGCACCTGATCACTCCATCTTTGTACTGCATGCCTGCGCTCACAACCCCACCGGTACAGACCCCACCCAGGACCAGTGGAAGCAGATCGCTGATGTCATGAAGGTGAGACCATCACAGTAACCCCACATCATGTGACACCAGTGGCCAGTTGCATAAACTGCTTTGACTAGTCTTAAAGTTAGTCATCTAGTTTTTTCTTCAGAACTGGTCCAAACTTTTTAAAGTCAGTTACATAAAAAGGTAGATCGGTTTAATTTGAATTGGAAAAGTAAGACTGATTATGACTTAAATGCTAGTTGGTCAAACTAGTTCTTAAAGTGATAGTTCACCCTAAAATGTAAATGAAGTCATAAATTACTCACCCTGGTGTTGTTCTAATGCAGTATGCCCTTCTTTCTTTTATGGACCACAAAAGGAGAATTTAAAAAAATGTCCTGCTCGCGGTTGTCCATATAATGGCAGTGAATAGCGACCAGCATCAAGCTTTTTAAAAAAGACGCAAAACTATCACAGAATGATCCCATGCAACGTGCCGTATATTCCAAGTGTTCTGGGGGTATATGATATAAAATGTAATTTATTGTTTAACTAAAATCATGAAGATGGCCGTTGGTCTTCTGTGCACGGCTATGCGACATGAGCATTCATGAGACTCCGTTCACTCCATCTCGCCCAGAAAAAGCACACAAGTTGTGACTGAGAAATCAAGATTAACAAAAACGCGACACAAAATACAATCCATGTACCTTCTTCTCTGAGGTGAATATATCTGTTGTGTTCATCGCAACAAGAAGTTATTGCGTTCAGATCTGTCAATTGTCATTCTGACTATCATCAGACAAATGGAGTTCTGGTCCGAAAATATTCAACTCAGTGAAGGAAGTACACGGATGCTTTTTGGGATTTCTAGGCATTGTATTTCGTGTTGCGCCTTTGTTAATCTTGATTTCTTACAACTTGTGTGTTTTTTCTGGGCGAGTCGGAGTGAACTGTGGCGCTAATAGAGTTTCACGTACGCTGACGCCGCGTAGCCATGCACTGAAGTGCAAAAGACACTTCCAATTTTATGTGGACGAGCGAGAGTAGGACATTTTTTTAAATTTATTTATTTATTTATTTTTCTTTTGTGATCCATAAAAGAAACAAAGGCATACGGCATTAGAACAACACCAGGGTGAGTAATTTATGACTTCATTTACATTTTAGGGTGAACTATCCCTTTAAGACACAAGATAGTTCACACATAAATGATAATTTTGTCATTAATTACTCACCCTCATGTCTTTCCAATCCTGCAAGACCTTTGTTCATCTTAAGAACACAAATGAAGATCTTTTTAATAAAATCTGAAAGATTTCTGTCCCTCCATTGACAGTCTTCCGTTTATGTTCACTGATCAATCTATATGTGAATAAAAGCCAAATTAAATCAAATAAAGTGATTGAGTCTCTTCAGAAAATTTGGTCAATTCATATGGATTAGTTTTATGATCTCTTTATGAACTTTTTGAAGCGTCAAAGTGTCAGTGGAGGGACAGAAAGCTCAGATTCCATCAAAAAAATATCTTACTTTGTGTTCTGAAGATGAATGAAGGTCTTACAGGTGTGGAACGACATGAGGGTGAGTAATTAATGACAGAATTTTTAACATTGAGGCTAAGTTTATGCAACAGGTTTAGAACATTGAAGCACATGGTACAAAAATGGAACTTAATTGCATGCAATAAGCCATTTAGGCACAGCCTGTGATTACAACCTACTGTTTTCCAAATTTAAACTCTTGATAGTTTTGTAAATACTGAGTTAACTATTGCATAATTATCTAAACCTAAATTACCTAAATTACCTAAAATGGCATATGAAAATTGTAGAGTCAGGCAGGACACTGAATGTGAAAAGTTGCATCAATGGAGCTGTAATTCCCTTTTGTTTTCTAACTTTTTTTTCTTCTCTCACCTCTCTCTTCAGCGAAAGAATCTGTTTGCCTTCTTTGATTCAGCCTATCAGGGTTTTGCCTCAGGAAATTTAGACAAAGATGCCTGGGCTGTCCGCTACTTTGTGTCACAGGGTTTTGAATTGTTCTGTGCCCAGTCGTTCTCAAAGAACTTCGGTCTGTACAGTAAGTGGTTCCAACAGGTTGTACATTCCTTGCTACAGATTACTTTTTAATGTCAGAACAATTTGATTTTAAAGAATAGCCTGACTCCACAGATGAGAGAGTGGGGAACCTGACTGTTGTAGCCAAAGACCAAGACAATTTGAATCGTGTTCTGTCTCAAATGGAGAAGATCGTTCGAATAACCTGGTCCAACCCTCCGTCCCAGGGAGCTCGTCTGGTTGCCATCACACTCAACACCCCTGAGCTCTTTGCTGAATGGTAAATGCAATTAAAATTAATCTAGTTTTGTTATTTTAAATAATATATGTATGTAATACATGTGTACAATACCATTCAAAAGTTCAAAGATTTTATTGCTTTTGAAAGAAATTAATAAATGTATTCTGCAAGGATGCATTAAATTGATCAAAAGTGACCGTAAAGACATTTATACTTTTACAAACGATTTTTATTTCAAGTAAATGTGGTTCTATTCTTCTATCCTGACAAGGCATCCTCACAGTTCCACAAAAAATATTAAGAAGCACAACTGTTTCCAACATTAATAAGAAATGTTTGATCACAGGAATAAATTACATTTTAAAATTTGTTAAAATAGAAAACGGTTATTTTAAATTGTAATAATATTTTACAATTTTACTGTTTTTACTGTATTTTTGATCAAATAAATGCAGCCTTGGTGATCATAGACTTCTTTCAAAAACATAAACTCTAAACTTTTTTTTTTTCTTTTTTCTTTTTTTTTTTTTTTTTAAACACGTCACATTTAACCCCAAAATCACAATAAAAAAATAAATAAAATAAATAAAAAAACTAAATTATATTTTTTGCATTTGGAAAATCAAGCATATTTAGAAGCAAGCCTCTTTTTTTTTTTTTTTTTTTTTTTTTTTTTAATTATTTGTAATATTTTTATTTACATTATGACATTTTTTTTATTTGGTGATTAAAACAACATTATTTAAACTGTAGAGTCATAGTCATGTTTGTTGTACTGCCGTTAAACTTTTGCTAATTTAAACTAAAAAAGAAAATTTCCTTTGCTGTAGTCCTACAGTAATACAGAAGTAAAAGTCTTGAGGCACTAAAGTCATGAGAATTAGTGAGAGAAATGTGCTTAAATGCAAAATAAAAAAAAAAAAAAAAAAAAAAAAAAAAATAAAAATAAAAAAACTTTATTGAATTAAAACATTCTTTTGATTTTGGGATTAAATTCTGACCTACTCATGTTCATATATATTTTTTTGTCTGTGTGTGAAGACACAGTGGTGGTCAGAATTATTGGCACCCTTGGTAAATCTGATCAAAGATGACTGTAAAAATAAATCTGCATTGTTTATCCTTTTGATTTTTAATTGATAAAATTAGCAAAAATCTAACCTTTCATTGAAGAAAAAGAATTGAAAGTGGGGGGAAAATCACATTATGAAATAAATGTTTTTCTCCAAAACACGTTGGCCACAATTATCGTCACCCTTTTATTCAATACGTTTTGCAAAATCCTTTTGCCAAGATAAGAGCTCTGAGTCGTCTTCTATAATGCCTGATGAGTTTGGAAAACACCTGACAAGAGATCAGAGACCATTCCTTCATGCAGAATCTCTACAGATCATTATAGGCCCACACCATTAAAGATCCAGCGGTATATTTAACCGTGGGCATGGGGTACTTTTTATCCCTGTGTGCACCAAACCCATCTGGTGGGTTTGCTGCCAAAAAGCTCTTTTTTTAGTTTCATCTGACCATAGAAGCCGGTCCCGTTTGAAGTTCCAGTCTTGTCTGACAACTGAATATGCTAAAGATTGTTTCTGGATGAGAGCAGAGGATTTTTCTTGAAACCCTCCCGATCAACTTGTGGGAATGTAGGTGCTGTTTGATTTTTTTTTTTTTTTTTTTTTTTTTTAGCCTTTCTGAGACTCAAGACTCAACTAATCTCTGCAGTTTTTTTTGTCCACTCAAACTTTCCTCCTCACCATGCATTAGGACGATTTAGACACACGTCCTCTTCCAGGCAGATTTGTAACATCTTTAGTTGATTGGAACTTCTTAATTATTCCCTGATGGTGGAAATGGGGATTTTCAATGCTTTAGCTATTTTCTTACAGCCACTTTCTATTTTGTGAAGCTCAACAATCTTTTGCTGCACATCAGAACTACATTCTACATTTTACTCATTATGATGAATGATTAAGGGAATTTGGCCTTTGTGTTTCCTCATGTTTATACTCCTGTGGAACAGGAAGTCATGGCTGGACAATTTCATGTTCATGATCACCCTGGTGTGCTAAAAAAAAATGTAAATATGAATGGGAATATACTTCAGAGATATTTTACTCATAAAAAAATTCTAGGGGTGCCAATAATTGTGGCCAACATGTTTTGGAGAAAATCATTTATTTCATAATGTGATTTATTTTTTTTTATTTTTTTTTCCCACTTTCAATTCTTTTCCTTCAATGAAAGGTTAGATCTTTGCTAATTTTATGAATTAAAGATCAAAAGGATAAACAATGCATATTTATTTTTAGTCATCTTTGATCATATTTACCAAGGGTGCCAATAATTCTGACCACCACTGTACATGGGAAATATATATAATATAATATGTGTGTGTGATTATTCTTTTGGCATTTTCTATCTTCCTACAGGAAGGACAATGTAAAGACTATGGCAGACCGGGTCCTGTTGATGCGTGATCAGCTGAAAGAAAAACTGAAAGCGCTAGGAACTCCAGGATCCTGGGAGCACATCACTGAACAGATCGGCATGTTCAGTTTCACAGGACTCAACCGTAAGCACCTCCTTTATACAAGATTTATGTATTTGAATTGCATATAAAATTTCCATCCATTGGGATTACACAGTTTTAACATAAACTAATACACTTAAAGTGATGCAAGATTTATATAATTGTACCAATAATCTGAATGTGTTTTAAATACACAGTAACCAGGTTTATATATTTGTCATCAATAAATCCAATTTGTTTCAATCATTTTAACTAGTTGAATATTGCTCAGAGCAATATTTTAACCATTTCCTTACTTTTTAACTGAATATACATTTCAATGAACATCAATCTGCATAAGCAATCAGAATAAATGCATTTTAAAAATATGATGATTTAAATTAAACTAAATAAATGTAAGTAGTTAATAAACAATGGTATGATTTTTTTTTTTTTTTTTGAGTGCAGAAATTTTACTTTGTTTCTTACCCGTATTTGTGTAAGACTGACAAATATACATCACGTTATTTATTAGTTTATTAAAACTGTGTAATCCCAATTGATGAAAATTCTATATGCAATTCAAATGCATACATTTTGAATTTAAATATTTTTTTGAGTAAGACTGAGAATATAGTTAAAAGTCGCTACTGAGAAAAGGCATAATTTGTTTGCAGTTGCCACTTTATTTATTTTATTTCTTTTTAATAGATATTTTATCATCTAATGCAATGTCACTAAACCATTTCAATGTTCTGTTCTGTTTTACAGCTAAGCAGGTGGAGTACATGATAAAAGAAAAGCACATTTATCTAATGGCGAGCGGTCGCATCAACATGTGTGGCCTCACC
Organism: Ctenopharyngodon idella; assembly: GCF_019924925.1. Classification (NCBI taxonomy): domain Eukaryota; kingdom Metazoa; phylum Chordata; class Actinopteri; order Cypriniformes; family Xenocyprididae; genus Ctenopharyngodon; species Ctenopharyngodon idella. The sequence continues at coordinate 19,224,767 of NC_067232.1, forward strand.
TCCAAGAACATCGACTATGTGGCTGAGTCCATTCATGAGGCCGTCACTACAGTCCAATAAGCACCTTTACCGCACTTCCTGTATGTGTGTGTGTGTCCACACTCCACACTCTGATACACACCTTCACACACCAGCTTATGCTGGTCTAATTTACTCATCAGCCTGTCAACATCCTGTTTTATCTTGTAATTATAAAGCATTGAAACGGTTCCAGAAGATATATATTCCCTTCTCCTAAATATTGTCTGTAGTGAATATTTCAAATAATCTTGTTTGTATGAATAAGCACTTTGTGGTAGGGTTTACAGTCAATCAAATGACTGTCTTTGGATTTCACTGACCTGAAGTTCCATCTTGACTGATTTCGTGATCTTTCACGATCCTTAAATTCACACAGCTTAGTGTTGCTGAATCAGAGATATGTAAAGTTGGCAGGATGGAAAGATATTAAGAACTAGCCCTATCTAAACTTGTCATTTACTTTACATACATTTTACAGTACATTTCACTGTATCGAGTGCTGAACTGAAGGACAATGTGCATGTTTCAAGGTTTATGTGTATGTATCCATTGCTTAAAACATCCTTACAGAGACAACTTGAATGACTGGGGGCATTAGATTATGTTTCACTGTAAATTCCAGTGTGATTTGTTTGTCATCTGATGATCTTACCTCAAATGAAACTGTTTGAAGCAACATTTTACCCTTAAATCAACTTTTTGTGATTCACTTTTAAACGTATTGTGATTAAATGGAGGGAGAAACCTGGTATTGTGTTCTGTGTGAAGAAGTGCATTCTGGGATATTGGGTCTCTTGACAGCTGAGGGGGAGTGAATTAAAACAGAAAAGTGATTTTGGGGTTGAATATTTCTTTAAGCTTTTCGTCTTTGATGATGCTTGTTCTGGAAATTCTGGGTTGTGAAGACCCCAGGCATTGTTTTGCACTTTATTTTCTGATGTCTTTTTAATCTGTTGATTCTGATCCATCATTTTCACTGCTGTGTTCTTGTATTCAGGTTCATTCGTGCACTACAACACAACACGTTACTCTCCCAACCAGCTAAGTCTCATAAGATCAAACCTCTAGGAGTATAAAAGCTCTTTGTGCACAAATATGTTAATCAAAGTGCATTGAAATAAATGAAGTTAATGATGAATGAACATGTTGCCTTGCATGTTTTACTATAGCACGAGTCACATTTTATATATATATTGCAATTAATCGATTTTACAGCACTAATATATATATATATATATATATATATATATATATATATATATAGATATAGGCCATTCTACAGAATTGGTGCAAACTGGTGTCCCACAACCAAAAAACACATTTAAAAAGCATTTAAGTATTCAAATTTTAGATGTTTATTAAGATCCTTCTATTTTCTATTGAATCCCAAAATAATATTTAAAATATCAGTGAGCTTAATATATATAAAATCATCACTTATTGGGTACTTTCAGTTGGGAGGTCCCAAACCTTAACCCCTAAATTTCAACTTGTGAAAATTATATTGAAATAATTTTTGTTGTTTTTAAAAATATATTTTTGATTTTTTTAAAAAGCGAAGTAAAACATATTTACTTTATATTTTGTTTTTAAATCATGTTTTTAAATCATTTTCATGTCACTACCGAAATGTCAACCGCACTTCTACATTTTTGATCTGGAAATATTCCTGTGTCCCTCTCTCTCATAGCCTCTCTTTCATAGTAGATACAATCATTTTGAGTTAAATGTGTTCTGAAAATCTGTGTGTAACTGTAAGGAACGTCACTACCAAACACCTTTTTTTCTTCAATTAAGCAAACTTTTTGGGTGTTATTCCAATTAATTCCAATTCCAACTAAATTCCATAAAATTTGTTTTTTATGTGTGTACAACTGTTCGGAACTGTGCTAGCTAACCATGTGCTGATTAGCATCTTTGAGCTAGGCTCAAAAGTATCTAAAATTGTCACGACCGAAACAGGATGAAGTTTCGGTTGTGACATGATAGTTTTTTGAGTGTTATTCGATAAAATTTAGTTGTTGTTTTTTTCTGTGTACAACTGTTCAGAACTGTGCTAGCTAACCATGTGCTGATTAGCATCTTTGAGCTAGGCTCAAAAGTATCTAAAATTGTCACTAACGAAACAGTCATGAAGGAAACATATCATCATTGTTTTGGTAGTGACAAAAGGGAACACATTATCTTTAATTTGGGGAAAATTAACAAAATTTTATTACAGTTATGCAAATCATTAGTATTTTAATATGTTTCAGTAGTGTTTTAGAGTTAAAATTCTGTAATGTGATGGCTACCAACACATTACTGTCGCTACCGAAAATGTGCAGTCAGGACCGAAACATGGGATGTTTTGTCAAAAATAAAGTATATTGAATTATCAACTAAGATGTTATTATATTGTTTGGTTCAATGTATGTTCAAACTAATGAATCCTTAACTTTGAAATCAGTATGATAAATTTTGACTTTTACAACAAAAGTCTCAAATTAAAAAATTCAACAAATCTCATAAATTACACTTGTTAAAATTGTAATTGTTATTGATTTACCTGTGAAAACTTAAAGAAAATAGCAAAAATATATATTTACAAGGTAGATGTATACAAAATCTTAATAGGTCAATGTAACCCTTCTTATTAAATCATTTATTATTGTGTTTCGGTAGTGACAAAGTCTTGCTAACACATTTGAATAAGACTAAGTTTTTCTTATAGACTTTTTCAGTATTATAGTATATTAACACTTTGTGGTCTTATGTAATTTTTTTTTTTTTTTTTTTTTTTTTTTGATATTTGCTTGCTAAGGCTATTTTTGCACCTTGCTTTACAAACCCTGTAATGTTCATCCTTGTAAAGTTTTGAATATAACAGGGTTGGCACAAAACATGTTTTATAAGGAAAGATTCATGGTATGTGATTTATTAACTGCACACAGACTGGCACTAGAATTTACTCATATCTATTCAAATTATAAGCATGCCGATTTTAAACTTACTGTGACAGGATTGACTTAAAACTATAACTTCCTTTGCAAATCTAGAACCATATAAGTTTGGGGAGCAAAAGTTTAATAATCTGCCATTTTACAGGCACAAATCTCATTCTTGAGAGTTAGGCCTTCAATGTAGTAGGTTCTGAGTGATCAAGTGGCTTTATCTGAGCACACTTCATGATAAGCATATTCAAAAAATGTGTTCTGCCTCAAAATAACAACCAGCAAAGGTTATCCTGATATAGCCCAGCAGTTGTTAGACCTCAACAAACTTTCTTTTCAATCGTGTACAGTATTGGGGGTAACGCATTACAATTAACACAAGTTACGTAATCAGATTACTTTTTTCAAGTAACCAGTAAAATAACGCATTACATGGTAACGCTTTACAATAAAGTTCATTAGTTAAACATTAGTTAATGTATTAACTAACATGAACTAACCATGAGCAATACATTTGTTAATGTATTTACTAATCTTCATTAACATTAGTTAATGAAAATACAGTTGTTCATTGTTTGTTCATGTGAGTTCACAGTGCATTAACTAATATTAACAAGATTTTTATAATGTATTAGTAAATTATGAAATTAACAAAGATTAATAAATGCTGTATAAGTGCAGTTCATTATTCATGTTAACTAATGTAGTTAACTAATGTTAACTAATGAACCTTATTGTAAAGTGTTACCCATCACATTTATATTTACAAAAACATGTCTACACTGCTCAAAAAATAAATAAATAAATAAATAAATAAATAAAAGAACACTTTTTAATCAGAGAATAGCATCAAGTCAGTTAAACTCCTGGGATATTGATCTGGTCAGTTAAGTAGCAGAGGGGGTTGTTAATCAGTTTCAGCTGTTTTGGTGTTAATGAAATTAACAACAGGTGCACTAGATGGGCAACAATGAGATGACCCCCAAAACAGGAATGGTTTTACAGGTGGAGGCCAATGACATTTTTTTCCCTACTCATCTTTTCTGACTGTTTTTCACTAGTTTTGCATTTGGCTAGGGTCAGTGTCACTACTGGTAGCATGAGGCGATACCTGGACCCTACAGAGGTTGCACAGGCAGTCCAACTCCTCCAGGATGGCACATCAATACGTGCCATTTCCAGAGGTTTGCTGTGTCTCCCAGCACAGTCTCAAGAGCATGGAGGAGATTCCAGGAGACAGGCAGTTACTCTAGGAGAGCTGGACAGGGCCGTAGAAGGTCCTTAACCCATCAGCAGGACCGGTATCTGCTCCTTTGTGCAAGGAGGAACAGGATGAGCACTGCCAGAGCCCTACAAAATTACCTCTAGCAGGCCACTGGTGTGAATGTCTCTGACCAAACAATCAGAAACAGACTTCATGAGGGTTGCCTGAGGGCCCAACATCCTCTAGTCAGGCCCTGTGCTCACTGCCCCTCACCGTGATGCTTGATTGGCATTTGCCATTGAACACCAGAATTGGCAGGTCCGCCACTGACACCCTGTGCTTTTCACAGATAAGAGCAGGTTCACCCTGAGCACATGTGACAGACGTGAAAGGGTCTGGAGAAGCCGTGGAGAACGTTATGCTGCCTGTAACATCGTTCAGTATGAATGGTTTGGTGGTGGGTCAGTGATGGTCTGCGGAGGCATATCCATGGAGAGACGCACAGACTTCTACAGACTAGACAATGGCTCCCTGACTGCCATTAGGTATCGGGATGAAATCGTTGGACCCATTTTCAGACCCTACGCTGGTGCAGTGCGTCCTGGGTTCCTCCTGGTGCACGACAATGCCCAGCCTCATGTGGTGAGAGTCTGCAGGCAGTTCCTGGAGGATGAAGGAATTGATACCATTGAATGGCCCCCACGCTCGCCTGACCTAAATCCAATAGAACACCTCTGGGACATTATGTTTCGGTCTATCTGACGCTCCTCAGACTGTCCGGATCTGGGAGGAAATACCCCAGGACACCATCCGTCGTCTCATTAGGAGCATGTCTTGACATTATCAGGCATGCATACAAGCACGTGGGGGCCATACAAACTACTGAGTACCATTTTGAGTGAAAATGGACTATCCTGCTGCATCATTTTTTCACTTTGATTTTTGGGGTGTCTTTGAATTCAGTCCTCTGTAGGTTGATCATTTTCATTTCCATCAAACGATGTGGCATCCTTTTGTTCCTAACACATTACCCAGTCCATATCAGTATAGAAAACCAGCATGATATTTTTCCTCATTGAGATCTGACGTGTTTTCAAAGTGTTCCTTTAATTTTGTTGAGCAGTGTATTTATCAATAACACATTATTTCCATAAAAAGTAACACAATTAGTTACTTTTTAGGGAGTAACACAATATTATATAGTAACACATTACTTTTAAAAGTAACTTTCCCTAAGACTTCTCATGTAACTGAAGAGAAATTTGATGATTTTAATCTAAAATGTTCTCATTTAATGAAAGCTCGGGAAATGGATCTTCAGTGTATGAAAATACATGCAGGAATACCATAAAACCTCTTTTGTGTTATTAGTATTGGTTAAATTCAGCATGAAAGGGAGGTTCTAATAGTCTTTTCTTCCCTATTATGACATATATCTGAGTGAAGCTGCCTCTCGAACAAGAAAAAATGTAGGGTGACTGTTTGCTATTGGTCGATCTTATGTGAGTGACAGCTTGTCCCGCCTTCACGCCAGTAAACACATCATCAGAGAAGAGAAGAGAGGAGTTGTTACAAGAGGGAGGAGAAGTTATTTTGATTAAAGATTGTGAGGGTACTTGAATTAAAAAAAAAAAAAATTATGTGCACGGATAAATTATTTATAATGAATACTACAATGAAACTGTCCATTTGGTTTCATGGTGACTAACAGCATTCATTGTACAAAAATGATCATGATGATATTTTCCAAGACAAATATGATTCAAATCTTAATTTATTGGAGGCTAGTGGTACTTTTCATACTAAAATACCACGTCAAGATTTAATAGAACATTTGATATTCTCTTTATATATATATATATATATATATGTCCTTTTTTTCATAAATTCATACACAATTCATCAGGCGCTTTCAAATAGAAGTCTTTGTAAACTCTGTAGAAACATATATCAATCCTTCGGCCGACCCACAGTACAGAGAGCAAGAGCTGACGAGGATATTCTACATATCTTTAGCAAATGCCCACAGTTTAAGGCTTAAATATACATGTCATTTAATGTGTTAGTTCAGTGTTTTTTGTGCATGTCTTGTCAATCAGTAGATGTGTTTGTTTGGAGGGGCTGATTCAGACGTCAGCATGCGTCACTCGGTCCACCCTGCAATGCAGCACTGTGACGTAAAAAGGGCTGTTCCTCTTTCTTCAGCATGTGCTCTCTGTACAGTGGGTTTAGCTCACAGTATTGCACAACACAAAGTGTCCATATGGCCTGAAAGCAAGCAGGCACATTCAGTTCACTCCAGATCAACAAGATGCAAAGCAACTTTATAAAACGGGCTAGCCTGGTTATTGCTATTAAATGTTACTAGGAATAAATATCATGGGGAAAGAAACAGACATCCAGTGTTTTCCAGCCTGAGACTTTGTGCTTTCTGTGGCCGACTCCCTGGTGGTGCCATATAGGTCATTGTTAGCAAAGAGGCAAAAACAGTCTATATCACCAGTGTCTGCTGCATGCATGCAGGAGAAAGGTATTAACGTGACATACTCAGTAAAAAACAGCCTTTCATGCAAATCACATCCAAGCCCCTATAATCCTATGGCATAATGTAATCATGTGACCTGTTTTTGGCAGGGATGAGCTGATGGTTAGTTTGTCATGATCATGGCATGTTGGGAAAAGTCATGGCAGTGAACCGGTAATGGGTGCTCAGATATTCTTCTGATATTTGGGTGATTGTACACTACCGTTTGAGGTCAGGATTTTTTTTTTTTTTTTTTATGTTTTTGAAAGAAGTCTGTTATGCATCATTTATTTGATCAAAAATACAGTAAAAATAGTAATATTGTGAAATATTATTACAATTTAAAATAACTATTTTCTATGTTAATATATTTAAAATGTAATTTATTCCTGTGATGGCAAAGCTGAATTTTCAGCATCATTACTCCAGTCTTCAGTGTCACATGATCCTTCAGAAATCATTGATTTGGATTATTATCAATGTTTAAAACAGATGTGCTGCTTAATAATTTTGCAGAAACCATGATATATATATATATATATATATATATATGGTTAGTTCCTGTCCTTGATTCTGATTGGTCAATAGCTGTGTTTTATTTACAATAAAACACGGCTATGACCGCTTCACCCAATGGTTCTGTGTACACAACACCCTTAGCAACGTAAACTGTTTGTTCTCAATTTATATTGTTCATTAAAGCTTACTGTATTATGTAGAAGAGTGTTGTGAGAAAGAGATCGATTGAGCGAGTTTATTACCTGCATTCAGATTTAGCATTTTCCTTCAGGTCAGTCCTATGTTCATAATAAAAAATCTATTTAAACGTCCGATGTATTATCTTGTCCTTTTAACAGTTAAGGGGTTTTCCGTTACTGACAGTGCTAGTCAAAGCATTTGTCAGTTGCGTCTTGTTCCATGTTCACTACAATTCAGTCTTTTCAATGTAAAAGTCTTCGCTACTGACTGACACACTCATAAAAACAGTCTTTGCCGCCATCTAATGGCGTAATAATGTAACTCCTGTTGCTGTTCATGGTCAGGGACTATTTTTTCCTTCCGGCGGAAGGAAGGCTTTTAGTGACAGTTTACTTCATGAAAGTTGGATTAATTTATATTGTTTGGCTTTAATATTTGCATTGTGTGGTAAACGTTTTATAAAAGCAATAAGGTACTCCAGGCTAATGCTTTATCGTGAATAAGTCACGGCTGAAGGGGTTCTGCTTCGCGTCGTGCCTAACAACGCCCTTCAGCTGTGAGTTGTTCACGATACAGCACAGCCTCTCATACCTTATTGCTTACTTATACTTATTTTTTATATATATATATATAATTATTTTTTAGGATTCTTTGAAAGTTTATTTTGAACAGCATTTATTTGAAATAGAAACGTAATTTATCCTTACTGAATAAAAGTATTAATGTAAATGTAATTTCTTTCAAAACACAAAATCTTACTGACCCCAAACTTTTGAACAGTAGTATAAATATGAATGCCATTTTAAAAAAGCTCTTGAAATGTACACGAAGTTTAGAGATGAAATTCACAGAAGCATGCTCATGAAATGAAACATGGGTGAGATGTTCTAAGTCTTCTATCATTTTCAGATTTGAAAGGGCTCAAAAGCAAAATAATAGGCTTCTTGCATGTTTTGGATATTGCTTATGATTTTATATATATATATATATATATATTATATATATATCTCTCTAAGGTGACATTTTTATATCAATGCTTCAAGTTTGTTCAAGTTATGGCTTGCGCATATCCTAACTATCTATATTTCATACAATAAACACAATGCTGATCTAATAATAATACTGCTGTTTGAGAAAAGCATGCCAATATAATAAATGCTAATTTTAGACAAATAAATCTATTGTCAAACACATGTGCTTGGACCATTAGCACTGGTATCTCAGACTATTTATAAAAAAAAAAAAAAAAAAAAACTATTTTTGGCCTAAAATAGCTAATAATAATAAAAGCCATATCACTTTGTACCCTGTGCTCTCAGCCGAACAGAAGTGCAGAAATAAAAGCAAAATAAGAAATCACAACATTAAATATTAATTCTTTTGAAAACAGAAAATAGAAACAAAAATTCTGACAGCACTTACCTAATATAGGTATTTTTTCCTCTGTCAACCATTCAGCTATTCAACAGAATATGAAATAAATGGGTCTGATCTGTCTCAAAGTGCTCTGATATTAATAAATTCATCTTAATTGATTTCCAGGCACAGCCTGATAAATACTTCTGACTTAATATGATATAAAATCACACAATAAACACTTTGTTTCAAGATAATTGCAGTGAAAGATGACCACGTTTTGTGATGTACTAAAGGTCTGCCATCTCATTGGTCAGACGGTTGGCTTCAGGTCTCCAGGCTTGTGCTTGCTGGCTTTGCCCGGGTCAGAGGTCAGACTGTCATTACCACAGTGACTGAAGATAAACCGCCATCAAAACTGTAGTATATAACGGTTGTGTAGCATCTCGTCAATTAAAAAAGCATGTGTCTTGCTGCATGTTGAGAAAAATCAGATTTGTCATAACAGGCATTGAGCATCATCCAGTTTCAATGCTGAAGGCAAGGTTTTATGATGCTACATCCTGTTGTGGTGGTCTGTGTACACCGGGTTGTGCTTTCTCTCTCTCACTCAAGATCCAGAGGAAGGCTGGAGAAGATTTCACATTTGTCGGAGAAGCAAGAGAGAGCGAGAGAGAAGCAAACCCATAAAATGAATGCTAGGTCTTCACTTGTGAATGTTCAGGATTGTCTTCCAGAGGTTTATCGCCATCACGGGACTTCTTTCTTTTTTTGTTGCCTGGAGAGTAGAAAGTGAAAATGTAAAATGCCTAGTTTTGAACCGACATGAATATCTTAAATGAAAAACTGTCACTTGATGGATAATTGTGTCGTATACAACTGACTGATTGTGACTGTGATTTACCAAATAGAACATGATCCTGATAGGGTTATGCTCAATTCAAAATTGAATTAGGAATACCTTCAATTTGAATTAAATTTGAACTGAGAATTGCTATTTGAATTTGAATGTACAAACAACGTATATACTTACTAACATTTTAAAACAAATGTTTTTCTCCAATACACGTTGGCCACAATTATTAGCACCCCTACAAATTCTTATGAGTAAAATATCTCTGAAGTATATTCCCATTTATATTTGCAATTTTTAGCAGACCATAGTGACTATGAACATGAAATCATCCAGCCATATACTTTCTGTTCCACAGGAGTCAGTATAAATATGAGGAAACACAAAGGCCAAATTCCCTTAATCATTCATCACAATGAGTAAAACCAAAAAATATATAGTTCTAATGTGCAGCAAAAGATTGTTGAACTTCACAAAACAGAAAATGGCCGTAAGAAAATAGCTAAAGCATTGAAAATCCCCATTTCCACCATCAGGGCAATAATTAAGAAGTTCCAATCAACTAAAGATGTTACAAATCTGTCTGAAAAAGGAAGTTTGTCTATATTGGCTTAATGCACAGTGAGAAGACTCTTCATGAATCACAGCTGGAGAACTGCAGAGATTAGTTGAGTCTTGGGGTATATATATATATATCTGGGACGACAGCCATGCAGACCAATTTGATGCAGTGTGCGGCGTATGGTCTATGGTCAACCTCTGCAGCATTGCTGGCAGCACACATACGTCTATTTCCCAAACACAACCTCTGGATATGACGCTGAGCACGTGCACTCAACTTCTTTGGTCGACCATGGCGAGGCCTGTTCTGAGTGGAACCTCTCCTGTTAAACCGCTGTATGGTCTTGGCCACCGTGCTGCAGCTCAGTTTCAGGGTCTTGGCAATCTTCTCTTATAGCCTACACCATCTTTATGTAGAGCAACAATTCTTTTTTTTCAGATCCTCAGAGAGTTCTTTGCCATGAGGTGCCATGTTGAACTTCTAGTGACCAGTATGAGAGAGTGAGAGCGATAACACCAAATTTAACACACCTGCTCCCCATTCACACCTGAGACTTTGTAACACTAACGAGTCACATGACACCGGGGAGAGAGAATGGCTAATTGGGCCCAATTTGGACATTTTTACTTAGGGGTGTACTCACTTTTGTGGCCAGCGGTTTAGACATTAATGGCTGTATGTTGAGTTATTTTGAGGGGACAGCAAATTTACACTGTTATACAAGTTGTACACTCACTACTTTACATTGTAGCAAAGTGTCATTTCTTCAGTGTTGTCACATGAAAAGATATAATAAAATATTTACAAAAATGTGAGGGGTGTACTCACTTCTGTGAGATACTATATATATACACGCACGTACATCGATGATCAGGCATAACATTATGACCGCCTTCCTAATAATGTGTTGGTCCCCTTTTGCTGCCAAAACAGCCCTGACCCATCGAGGCATGGACTCCACTAGACCCCTGAAGGTGTGCTGTGGTATCTGGCACCAAGATGTTAGCAGCAGATCCTTTAAATCCTGTAAGTTGCGAGGTGGGGCCTCCATGGATCGGACTTGTTTGTTCAGCACAACCCACAAATGCTCGATTGGATTGAGATCTGGGGAATTTGGAGGCCAAGTCAACAATTTAAATTTGTTGTTGTACTCCTCAAACCATTCCTGAACCATTTTTGCTTCGTGGCAGGGCGCATTATCCTGCTGAAAGAGGCCACAGCCACCAGGGAATACCGTTTCCATGAAAGGATGTACATGGCCTGCAACAATGCTTAGTTAGGTGGTACGTGTCAAAGTAACAACCACATGGATGGCAGGACCTAAGGTTTCAAAGCAGAACATTGCCCAAAGCATCACACTGCCTCCGCCGGCTTGCCTTCTTCCCATAGTGCATCCTGGTGCCATGTGTTCCCCAGGTAAGAGCCGCACATGCACTCCGCCATCCACGTGATGTAAAAGAAAATGTGATTCATCAGACCAGGCCACCTTCTTCCATTGCTCCGTGGTCCAGTTCTGATCTCACTTGCCCACTGTTGCCGCTTTCGGTGGTGGATGGGGGTCAGCATGGGCACCCTGACTGATCTGGGGCTATGCAGCCCCATACGCAACAAACTGCGATGCACTGTGTATTCTGACACCTTTCTATCAGAACCAGTATTAACTTCTTAAGCAATTTGAGCTTCAGTAGCTCGTCTATTAGATCGGACCACACGAGCCTTCACTCCCCACGTGCATCAATAAGCCTTAACCGCCCATGACCCTGTCGCCGGTTTACCACCGTTTCTTCCTTTGACCACTTTTGATAGATACTGACCACTGCAGACCGGGAACACCCCACAAGAGCTGCAGTTTTGGAGATGCTCTGACCCAGTCGTCTAGCCATCACAATTTCGCCCTTGTCAAACTCGCTCAAATCCTTACGCTTGCCCATTTTTCCTGCTTCTAACACATCAACTTTGAGAACAAAATGTTCACTTGCTGCCTAATATATCCCACCCACTAACAGGTGCCACGATGAAGAGATAGTCAGTGTTATTCACTTCACCTGTCAGTGGTCATAATGTTATGCCTGATCGGTGTATATATCAAACAGCACCTACATGTTGTTTGTGAGGGTTTCAAGAAAAATCCTCCTCACTCATACAAAAACAAACTCCAGCATATTCAGTTGTCAGACATGACTGGAACTTCAAGTGGGACTGGCTTCTATGGTCAGATGAAGCTAAAAAAAAAGCTTTTTGGCAGCAAACACATGGGATGGGTTTGGTGCACATAGGGATAAAAAGGTACCCCATGTGAACAATTATATATGCTGGATCTTTAATGTTGTGGCCCTGTTTTTCTGCCAGAGGTCCTGGACATCTTGTTGAGATACATGGCATCATGGATTCTATCAAATACCAACAGATAAATAATTGAAACCTGACTGCCTCTGCTGGAAATCATATAATGATTATAAATCAGCATAAAAATGCGAGCACAAAATGAAGCTTCTGCCATGGCCGTCCCAGTCCTCTGACCTGAACCCTATAGAAAATGAGTGGAGTGAACTGAAGAGAAGAAGCACCAACATAGAGCTGGG